>NW_026898509.1:0-54385 GCF_033153095.1 Gastrolobium bilobum
CTGGTCAAGCTTGGTTCGCGTTTTCCTACTCAATCTCATCGGAGAATCGATCAAATCCACGCGGTTGAAGCACCACCGTCAGGCTTCGTTTTCGTCTTGCCTCAGTCCACACATTTTGGGGTTCACCGCTAGAAGATTGTGAGCGTGTATCAGTGAACAATGGCACCAAACAAGAATACCAACATCAAGCATGGAGCAGTCAAAGGTAAGGCAGTTCACACACCTGCCACTCGAAGGTCATCAGCAGCTGGGTCTTCTACTTCTGACCCTCCAGTTTCCGAAAGAGTTTCTCAACGTCTCAAGGAGCTGGTTCAAGCCAAGTTAAAAATTCATTACGAGAGAGGATTCGACCTCTCAGATAAAAGAGGAGCTTATATGGAACTTTTTGTCTGGCAACACGTCACGCCATGGAAATGGGAAGTCTTTGCTGATCATCCCTCTGTTCAGGTGCCAATACAGTTGGTTCACGATTTTGTGGCCAACTTTCCGGATGAGGAGGCACCACATGCAGTCCCAGTCAGAGGAAAATTGGTGGACATTTCTCCAGCAAAAATTCTGGAGGTGTACAACCTCAAATTTTCAGAATACAACTGGTTCTTGAAGCTTCTCTCCGATAGGACTCAAACTGGGGTTTATTCTCTAATGGCACGAACGCTCACTGGGGATGACTCCACCCAATGGGATTCTGAAGAAATGCTGACCACGGATCTGACAAAGGAAGCTCAAGTTTGGGCGAAATTTGTTCGCCACCGCATTTTTCCCAAGCTCCACATGAATCACTTATCAACTAAGGTTGGTGTAGTGGTTTACTGCATTCTTCAAGGTCTCCCTTTCCACCCAGAGCGGCTCATACATCAAGAGTTGTGTGAGAATTCAAAGAAGACATCAGGACCATTCTACTTCCCTTGCTTGGTGAAGTTATTGTGTGATGCTGCTGGAGTGCCTTCGTCCTCTCAAGATGGAGCACTGGTCTCCATTCCTAACTCTCCCATAAATGAAGTATGCTTGAAAAGGATTGCTGAGGCCAGCCTACGGAAGAAGAGAAAATCATCTTCAGCTCCACCTACACAAGGAAAATCTTCAGCTCCGCCTACTCCAGGGAAAGCTAAGGGAAAGGTTTCAGCTATGGAGGAGCGCATTGATAAGCTGGAAAATGTCATCAAAGGTCTCTTCACGTACATAAAAAAAACGAGACCGTGCTGTGCAGCTTCGTACCAAGAGACTTTTCCTGAAGAAGACTTCCCCGAGCTTCCAGAACATTTGCTTTCCGGTCACCTTCATGAAGGAACTTCCCAAGCTGCTGCACAAGATTCAGATGAGTTGGTTGATCTAGATGACACCTTTTCTGCCAGCTGATATCTCTTGTTGGTATCCAGGTTCTTTATTTATTTTCTTTTGTTAAGTATTTATTTATTTATTTATTTTTTTTTCTTCCATTTACTATTTTTCTGTATTTATGTTCTGCTGTGAGGACCCAGCTTCATTTTAAGTTTGGGGTGATTATATTTGTTGTAATTGCTTTTACCATTCCTTTGCTGATTGGTCCATAAAATTATATAATTATCTCTGTTCTGTGCTGATTTTATTTGAGTGGTGACATGGAAATAATTTATAGCATGATGTGTTTAACATTATCACTGATTAAGTATAGCCAGATTTAATTACATTAATTCCAAGTCAATTAAGGATCTATGCTTAGTTGATAAGTGGTTATATAAGCTGCAAATCAAATTTACAAGCCATACTTTTTTTTGTGAACCTTAATTTAATGATTCACTGAAAACCCACTGGATTAACAACCCATGTGAGATATTTGAACCTAAACACTCTATTCCTTTGTGAGTGGGCATTGTGCATTGATGCTTTGAATACTGCACTCTGTTTGGATGACTAATATGCTATTTCTGTGTGATTGGGGCATTGTTTCTGAATGTATAGCCTAGAGCCAAAAGCCTTACCCTTTGATTATATCCCTTGGTCCTATATTTGAGCCTGAGACCTTTCTTTTCTGATCAAGTACCCTGATGTTATGAGCCAATTTCCTTGTCCACCCTGTATAGCTGTTTTAGTATTTAGCTACTTCTCATTAGCTCAGAAATACAATAAGCTAAATGAGGCAAAGGGGACTTGGTTGTAAAAAGAAAGATTGGAAAAGAGAAGAAGGAAAGAGGATCAGGAGGTAAAAGAAAATCGAAAAAAAGGGGACACAGTGATTTTATGAAAAGAGTTCTTTGTTCTGTTTCAAAAAAAAAAAAAAAAGAAAAAAAGAAAGAAAGGAGATCTCTGAGTTTGAATCTTTGTAAAAAAGGGAAAGAGAGTTACTAATTTCCCTTTGTCTTGTTTAAAAAAAAAAAAAATCAAAAAGAGCTAATGAGGATTAGTTAGACACTAAGGGTTAGCTTAATTAGCCAAGTGACTAGAAAAACAAAGATCCTAGCCCTGCCTCATTACAAGCCTTAAAGACCCTTTGATGGAGATAGCATATTGGACTTCAAGTTTCTAAATGATAGTGTAGGTTGAAAGCATTCATGCATAATGACAATGAGTGACCTCCCTTATAAACAGGAGAGAGTTTGATTGAATGTATCTGGAAAGGAATTCAGTGGAAATTCAATTGAATCATTTTAAATTAGGTTGCAACTGAATGAATGAGCATGAAATTTTGATTGAATGATTATGTAATTGCTGATTGACTGGAGTTGGGTGATTAATTGGTTGTAGGAATTGGTTGACATTAAACCTGGTCAATGCTTTAAGAAGAGTGATGTTTTGCACGGATGGCTGATTTAAATTAACTAAGTTATTGAAATTATATCTGTGTTGATATATAACTTATGAGTGAAGTTTGTCTGATTACTTGAGGGCAAGCAATTAACTAAGTTTGGGGTATTTTGTTAGCTATAAATTATGATTATTTTAATGGCTTTATTTTTACAATATTTGAGTTGAAGGATGGATATTAGTGCATGGTAATGGGCCAAATGAGTACCAATCAGCCCAAAGGTAAAAAAAAGAGAGAAAGAGATAAACTGATGATTTACTATTCTCTTTTGTTATTTTTACTGCAGTTTGAAAGCAAGATCCAATCTGAACCATTGGATGGACAAAGAGATGGATGGACAGCAATGCATTTTGAGGCAGCTTTTTAGTTTTTAGTTAAATAGAAGTCTGAGTCATTTTTAGGGACACATATACCGTACTTTTAGTTTCAGTTTACGTTTTAGAATTTTGCATTTTTTCTCTCTTCGAATCTGAGTGTTTGTCTTGAAAGCTGATGCATGTTCTTCAATTCTTGATCTCGAAGTGCATTGACAACGCAACTTCAAGAAAAGGAACCACGGATCTGCATACGAGCTCCGGTTTTCCCATTTCTGATCTTTTTCTTCCTAGCTCTAGTTTAGGAACTTTGACTCTTGAAGAACCGGTTTGTAACTTTACTTTGAGTTTTCTTTCATTTTCTTTTTGTGATGCATGTTTCTTACTTTTAGATTTGTAATATTTTTGAATATGGGTTTCTGATCTTTTCTCTTTCTGGGATTCACGATGATTGGGTGATCTTTTATTTTTCTGAATACTGTGATGGTTTGCTTTAGTTTCATTTGATTAACAAGATTTTGATTTTAAGTTCAAGAACACCATGGGAATGGGTCTTGAATAATTTTAGCATAGCTATGATTGGGAAATCAGGTTATGTCCCTTGTTAATTGAACCCTTGAGGTTAGGGATAACCCAAGGAGGTCTTTGATATAATTTTTTAAAGATTTAGAAGACTTTGGGAAAAGATCCTTCTAAAGATTAAAATCTGGAACTGGGAAGTTTCAGATAAAATAGCCATAGTAATTCGAATTCTGATACTAAAGTGCCGTAGCAGTTATAAAACGCAGGAATGCGAAATTTCTCCTTCATCCATGATTCAAAGAATTCCAGAACCTTATAATTGATACATTTGTGATTAGATATTCCTCTGTTAAATTTTGTTTAATACAAATTTGATAAATACCTTGTTTCATTTAGAATTTTCTTAGTTTTAAAAGATTGATTACTTAATTTCAAGAAATTAGAAATAGGAACTAAAAAGGAAAACTAAATAACCCGTTCCCTGAGAACGATAACTCTTCTTTTGAGAAAAATACTACCCAACACGCACCTGTCTGTGGGTGGTCGCGGTTGAAAAGTCGCCGGAAAGTGGTCCAAACGGTGAAGACAAATATGATTGGAGGCGGTCAGAGGTGTTTCGGTCGTTTGTGGCGGAGGAACACTGCGTAGAATGATAGATCGGAGGAAAAATAAGGTCAACAATGGTCCCCGGAAAAATTTTCCGGTGGCGGCTAATGGCGGCAAGAGGCAAAGAAATTAGGGTTTTGTTAAAAAAGAAGATAATATGTGCAGAAGCAAAGCCCTCAGATCGAGAGCTCTGATACCAACTTGAAAAAGGGTATTCTAATATATTATAGAATTGTAAATAATCTGTACAGAAGGTTCTCTATTTATAGAGAATATTTGACCTACTTTTAACCTAATGGGCTTGGCCCAATACAACAAAGGGCTTGGCCCAATACAACAATAAATGCCTAAATAAAAACTAAATAAAAACTAAATCAATATTATTTACAACATGTCTGCATTTGGTGAACACACTTCACTTGAACTGGTCACACTAAAATGAACATGAATTTTGTGGATCTGCCTCAGTTCTGAACTTGTGATGTTCAGCAAGCAAGTTAATTAGTTATTCTTGCTTTGCTTTGATTTTTTTAAGCTCTGATTGAACTCGTTCCTATATTGCATGCGTTGCATGTGATTTTACTCAAATCTCAACTACAAAAGATAGTTCTTAACTTTGATTCTGTTGAGGAGTCTATGTATTTTATTGCTTTTAGGATAACTCTGTCTGATATGCTGACAAGTTTGATTCTGTTAATGAGTCCTTTTTTTTTTTTTTGGTATCCTTGTTAATGAGTCTATTTATTTTATTGCTTTTAGGCAACTGTCTCTGATATGCTGAGAAGTTCTTATTTTTATTTAAAAAAATTAAAATAATCATAACTAGCTTTTTCTTTTTGTGACCTTGCTTGGTTTTGTATATTATATGATCCTAATTCTTGTTATGGATATATAATTTCTACTTTTCCCCTTGTTTAAGAGTATGGTTTCCCTTTTATGTGCTTTATTCACGTATGTCCTGAATTACTCCTTGCAATACTGGCACCAAGATTTTCTCTTTTTTAACTTCCGCAACTACTATTTTTAAGTGCTTGTGCTATACGAATTTCAATTGAGGAAGCGGTTTACTGAATTTCGATTAGTACCCTTCTTTTATTCAACTAATCTAGCTTGTTTGGTCGAATCCATATTGCGGGTATGATTTTCCCAAAGGTGATTTTTTTCCCTTCTCTAGGTTCCAATTGAGATGTTTAATTAAGAGGAACAAAATTCTAACCACTTAAACAAATGCTCATTGGTAGAGTTATTTTTTTAGCCTATATTTTGTTGTATGGTTACTTTATTCCGCTCCACTTGATTCTACCATTTAGCTTATCAATTTACTTTCAGTCAGCTTCATTGCAATAATTACCTTTTTGTTAAGTTGGTGTTAATAGTATTTCGATATGTTGACTATCATGTACTAGCCTACTAGGTGAGGGTGATTAAATCATGTCGCAGCAATACTATACTCTCGTTTGAGAATAGTTTAAGATAATTTCTATTAAACTGATTTATTAACTACCTATGTTCTACTAGTTTAGCAGTCATTATCCAACATGAGTTATTTGATACTAATTTCTGTGCATCATACTACAATTTGTTTGCCAAAAAAGAAGAAAGAAGTTGTGCTTTGTAAAATTTGTCCAAAAATTATGGTTAATATTGGCATAACTAATGCTTGTGATGCTTCTTTCATACCCTTACAAGGTGATGTTAACTATGATTAAATAGGTAACTCCTGCATTTTACTGTGACTGTTATAACTCCCGAGTGTTGGCAATAGGTTTGTAAATAAAATTGGTCATTGTTCAAATTTTAAGTAAAGCGACTTTGGATTGATTTTGTAACTACCGAGATTCTTATCTAAGTAAGTGAACATTTTTTTTTTCTTTTTGGTAATCTAGTAAGTGAACATTTTTACTTGGTCGTATGTAGAACTGCCTAAATGGTTTCATTTTGTTTGACTAGGGTTAGGTGCACGTCAATTAGATACCAATTGTGACTTCAAAGATGTGCAACCAGTTTTTCTTGTAATTGGTTGCCCTCGTAGTTCGAGCCATCATTATGTTGCTCGTTCAAAGATGGGTATATAGTAGTTATGCAAATCTTACGTGACGTTTTACTAGACAAACTGTGATGAGAAAGCAATATATAGAATTCAAACTGAAAAAAGTATAACTAGTGTATATAATTTGTTTATGTTTTTTGGATAACTATAGTGTAATTATATTCAAATAAATTAATGTGAAACTACTAAAAAAACATGGATTAAAGATGGAATTCAGATACGAAAAAAAAATCCATCTATAATAGAAATGAATTATGTGATGGAATAACAATTTCTCGTGAAGAGGGAGGCAATTAGAGACAAAAATATTTGTCTCCTTTATTAACGGATTTAGAGACGGAAAATCAATTATTTTCTAATAGACTCAAATTCATCTCTAAATCTATCTCTAATAGAGATGACTATTTTTTCGTCTCTAATAAAGATAGATTTAGAGACTAATTATGTGATGGAATAACAATCCCTCGCAAATAGGGAGGCAATTAGAGACAAATATTTATGTCTCCTTTTTTGATTGATTTAGCGACGGAAAATCAATCCTTCTCTAATAGCCACAAATTCATCTCTAAATTTGTCTCTAATAGAGATGACTATTTTTTCGTCTCTAACAGGGATAGATTTAGAGACAGAACAGAACATAATAAAAATTGTGATAGTAGTAAGGATATACAATTGGGCTTAATGACGAAATTTAGTGACAGATTTTTTTTCCATCTCTATCGGCTATGTAGCACCGATACGACACGCGACACGCGACACGACACGACACGACACTCCGACACGTCAATCCTAAAAAATTATGAATTTCGTCACGTTGGGACACGTTTTAATATTAAATGATATTTTTAATTATATAGTGCATATTTCATTTAAGATTTAATAATTTAACAAAAAAATGAAACTAAATTAATAATACCCATCAACACATTATAAAGATGGAAGCTTTAATAAAAAAATAAGAACTGGGATGAGAGAGAGATATAATATCAGAGAGATCAAATCATATTAGAGAGAGATCAGAGTGAGAATGAGATATAAAAAGAGCATAATAAGAATTGACAACAATGATGCTGAGATGATATCTTATCTACTTAAGGGGAAAAAAGACAAAAAAATAAAATTGATATGATCAGGTGGAAACTTTATTAATACATTTTGATATTTTTTTTAAAAAAAAATTAAAAAAAAATTCCGAAAATGCAATTTGACTGTGTCGACACGGTCAAATTCGCGTGTCGGAATGGTCAACGTGTCGGAAAAAGTTGACCACGTGTCCGACACCGTGTCGGAGCATTTCGCCGTGTCGGAGCGTGTCAGACACGACTCTCCCTGTTTTTACAAGTGTCTGTGCTTCCTTGTTTATCGGTGACAAATTTAGAGACGAAACATGTATTTGCGTCTCTAATTCTGTCACTAATAGAGACAAAGGAATTTTTGTCTCTATTAGCGAGGGATCTTGTTTCGTCCCTAAGAGAGACATTACTTTTCGTCCCTGCTTAAGACGAAAATTAATGTGTTTCTATTTGGGACGAATTTTGAGAAAGAAGTAAATTACCAGTCTTAAAATTCGTCTCTAATAAAGATGGATACTTTTCTTTGTCAAATAGAGACTAAAAATAACCTGTCTCTCTTAGGGATGAAACAAGATCCCTCATTAATAGCGATGAAATTTTTTTGTATCTAGCAACGACGGAATCAGAGACGTAAATACACGTTCCGTCTCCAATTTCATCACTGTTAAAGATGAAGTTTTTTTATCTCTATCACTGAGGGATTCTATTCCATCCCTATTTGAGACAAAAGATATTGCATGTCTATTTGGTATATATTTTGAGACGAAAGTAAATGACCTGTCTCGAAATTCATCTCTAATAAAGATAGATCATTTTCTATCTCAAATACGGATGAAAATAATTTGTCTCTATTAGGAATGGAATAAGATCCTTCATTAACAGAGATAGAATTTTTATTTTTGTCTCTATTAGTGACGGAATTAGAGACGAAAATGCACCCTCCATCGCTAAATCCGTCACTAACTCATTTTCAAAACAGTACATGTAACACCTCGTATATATCCGGTTGTTATCATATCATCGTATTAAGCCACACTTAATTTAAAAATGCGGAATATCTTTTTCTTTTCAATTATGACGTTATTATCATTAACAAAGTTGAATTACTTAATTCATTTCATAAAACATCGCCTGTATGTAAATTGCAAAAGACAACTAACTGAAATACCTCATAACATAGATGTGAGTCTCTAAGTCATGGATCTGCAACACGTAGTCCGGACAATATCCTGATACATTATTATTTACAACTAGAAACAAATAATCATAAAGTCAAGTCAAAGTGGCACGGACACTCCCCATGCTCACCCAAATAAGGCAACATAGCCCACAAAGAGTCTCAACTCAAATATCAATATAAAGACTGAAAACATAAACAACATCAAATATCCAGTAATGTCAGCATACAACATATATAATCAGCTAAGCTCCGGCCTCCTGCCGCCAGAGGTCTCAACCCCCGCATTACCTGAACCTGAAATATGTGCCCCAAACGTGGGGTTAGATCTCTAAAAAGAAATCTCAGTAAGACAAGAGGTCCTCAAGGATCTTCCACCCCAAGATCACTTACACGAGCAATATAAGTTCAAAAGCATTTAACAGTATAAGTTCCAAAACTATGCAGTGCAACAGATATTCATGCCATGTGTGTCTTAACTATTCTACTGGCCAGAGAAATGCAGGAATACGTCTATTACCTACAGTTAGTACAAGGAACATCGCTTGCACATCACCCACAGCCTCACCCTCTTGTATGTACCACATACTCAGGCTTACCGTATAGGTGGAACACCACATGCATATCATAAAGGCACTCGCATATAACAGCTCAACAACATTTTAACAAATCAATATATCATGAAAACAACATCATGCATATAACCATACCCCCATGGGACATGGTGGAACCAACAATGGCTAAACCGAGGACACGAAAGCTTACCTTGCAAGCTAACAATCCAAGCCAAGAGTCCACACAAGCTCAAGGTCCACACACTGCAGAATCACAATCTGTTTTGGACTAGCAATCATATCAATAACTATAGCTCACAAGCATATACATAAAGACAACGTTTTTCCTTTGCGTTCTATGTCTTAAGGCTTCTCACAAAGCCACAATCCCTTAATCACTTAGATTCTGACTTAAATAATCAATACAGAAGCTCAACTTAACCAGTCTAGGGTCCACAAACCCCAAACATCATTCTGTATGAACAGTGCAGCTACTGTTCTTCGAAAACCCAGAATATCCAGATATTTGTCGGGGGCATATCCGGATATCTGACTGTCAATATCCCGATATCAATATTTGGATATTCAGAACCCCATATCCGGATATTAATATCCGGATATTTCTAATCCAATATCCGGATATTTAGCGGCAGAACTCAGATTCTGCATTTCGCGATATATCAATCCAAAGGTTCAACTTTTATCGATTACAGAAGCCTAAACATGCATTTCTAGGTGTGTTTAAGCTCACCCAACCTCAAGTTGTTAACTTTAGTTCGTTACATGCATTAAGGTTCTATTTTTAATAAAGAAACTCAAGCACAAGGGTGATGATCATACCACAAGCTCAAAACAGAGAAAGAAGGTGCTCTTGGAGCTCACTTGAAGCTCACGAAGTTCTGTTTCCACAGGTACACGAAAATGAGAAGCAAGCAAGGTTCTTCATCACCAAAGGTGGCTCCTTGGACCTCCAAAGTATGAAGCACAAGGTTCACACACTCTCCAAACCCAAGGTCAGCACCCAACTCTCCCTCAAACTGACTCCCTTACTCAGAAACAAGACCACAACCCCATTCCAATGATAACTCTCTCACAACAAGTGTTTAGGAGAAGCTTTCATGGAAGAAAAGCCTCAAAGCTCAAGAAATGGAGAAGGAAATTCAATGGAACAATAACAACAAGTCAGCTCCTCAAGAAGGTCACATCCAGGGTTATAGAATACCTAGTGTTTTGTGCAAGAGAGGTATTTATAGCCCACTTAGCCTTAATCGCACTGTATTATCATTAATTGCTACGTTTAGCATTTTAATCCCAAACTTAGGATTCTGAACCTACTCATTTTTCTTAGATTTATCATATTTTTATTTTATTTTTTGCAGCACCTTTCCGGTACGCGTTTTTCCATAGCCAGTTTCAGTTCTGGCACCAGTTCTCATTATTTTAACTTGAAACTTGTTTTACAAATCCTATATATTACTCTAGTAATATTCCCACACTTATTATAATTTTTCGGGATACTTTATCGGTACGCATTTATACCGAGTAGCAGAACTGGTATCTGCACTTTTCGTCGGAAAAACGACTTTTAGCATTATTACTCACTTACTATAATTATCCAAGCCTCATAATAATTATTAGGGTCAATTATGGAATTATTTCCTAATTTCTCATAATTAATTAATTAACTTCATTAATTAACGGTGCGGGTTCTTACAGTACAAGCTTGGACTTATTAAAAGGCTTCTTTAAAAATCAAATCACAAACTTATGAAGAGAAACAACCGCGTCTGATAGACCCACGAGATATAAAAAAAGAAGAGCTTGGATGGCGGATAATTGTATTTGAAGCAACAACTTGGGCAACTGCAGGGTAAGAAAATCTGAGTTTTGGAACGATAACTTGTGTGGACAAAAGCAAGAATATTCAATATTTGGAGTGACGACTTGTGCGGGCTATAGCCATAATATCTAAGTTTTGATGCGACAACTTGTGGAGGCGCAGATCATTAAAATCCAATAGTATAATATAGAAGAAAGAATCCAAAAGAATCGTATAATATAAAATAATAGAATGTCCAAAGATTTTCATCATTTTTATAGAAGGGGAATGCCTCTTAGTCGTGTTTCTGTCGAAGGTTTTAACCCAATTTCAAAATTGTGTCGTGTTTATGTTGAGTGTATTCGTGTTTGTGTCGAACTTATGTCGTGTCGTGTTGTGTTGACCCGAATTGCCACTCTTATGACAAGCCAATAGGATTCATCATAGAACTAAATAGAACTAAATTTATTGCATTTCCTTAGCAGAAGTTCCCAGTCTGCACTAATCATTGTGGGTATTTGTTCCATTTCATAATACGCTTTCACATCATAATGAAAAGAATAAAACCATTTCCAATGCAATTTTTTCTCTAGTTCTATCCGTATTTGGTAACTAAGGACAACGAAAGCCCACACTAATATAATGGACACCTAAACCCTAGGTAGTTCTACTTAAATCAAATGACATGACAAAATTTCATATATCATCTCCATACAAAAGGAAGCATCGAAGTGGCGGAGTCACATATAGGTTGGGGGTGCCTGGAGGCTAAATTTTAACAAATTTTACTTATTATATATTTGATATTGGATTTGAGTGGGTTGTATTAAGTTATGTGTTCAATTCCCACTTGCATAAAAAAATTAAAAATATTTATTAAAACTAAAAAATATTTAATAAATTATAACTTTTTGACTCTCTTAATTTATGTTTCTTCTTCTCGCTGATGCCTCTCTCTTGCCCTTTTCTAACTTCTAAGGTCAGGCTCTCTCTTTCACTAGGTATTTGGCTTTTCCTTTTCTTCCCATTTTTAGCTTTTTTTCTCTGTCAATTGAGCTAAGGCTCCTACCTTGAACCCAACAAGTTTTTAGGAATTTTTGTTCTTTCAATTTTTTCCCCAACAAAAATTTCAAACCCGGATCTACTTTTTTTTGGGCATAAAGTGAAAGAAGAACATAGTATAGGATAACTAGAGGTGGCAAAACGGGCTCAGCCTGCCGGGCTGGCCTGCCCCGCTCGCCAAACGAGGCAGGGCGGGCTGAGTTTTTCAAACTCGTTGCCCTCCAGCTCGCCCGACTGAATTTTTTATTTATTTTTTAATTTTTAGTGTAAAATGTCACGGGTTTTGGCAAACAGCCTGCCCCGCCCGCGCAAACGGAGCTGGGCGGGCTGAGTTTTCTAGCCTACCTTCAAAGGCGGGGCAGGGCGGGCCAGTCCACTTTTTGGCAGGCTTATGACAGGCCGGGGTGGGCAGCCCACTTTGCCACCTCTAAGGTTAGCAATTGAAGGCTTGAAGCGTAAAAGCGTTCATTTAGATCTTTATCATCACTTTTATTGGCTAATTTGGCCTTGATAAAGGCACCACTTTCTCAAAGTGGGAGTAAAACCTTTCCTGACCATTTATTATTTTATCATTTTATGGCACCAACCTTTATGATCTTTGCTCTGTTTGTTCTATTTGCCTACCACCTGTGGACATTTTGAATAACAAATTGGTCCCATTAAGCAGTAACGAAGTATATATAATGGATTAGATGATGCTAACTCTATTATATATATATATATATATATATATATATATATATATATATATATATATATATATATATTAGATGTGGGTTTTTTAAAGAGTACTATTTAGTTTTTTAATCGGATTTAAAGTTAGATCTACCACTAAGACACTTGAATAGAATATTCTGTGAATGTAAATGCAATAAAATTTTTCTTTTGTTTTTTGTTTTTGGGAGAATTAAATAATCTATTAGTGGATAATGGGCACATGGCAGATATTTCTATTTGTAATTCATTAGCCAAGGTACATGGAGTTATATAAACTCTTTGTTTAGCTTATTTGTACTTTTTAATATGAACTTGTTATGTTTTCTAGTCAGTTAATTATTATTTAATTTTAATGAGTTAGGTATGTGAAAAGTAAGCATCCTATTGATGTTACTGAAGTGTTTAGGATACTTAATGCTGAGAAGAAATTTCGGATGTCCAAACTTGTTTTTTATATAACGGTGCTCGTTATAACTGTCTTCAGGTTTGTCATGTCCTTAAAATAGCATATGCTTATATAATTTTTTTGGGTTTTACATTCTTACTGTCTTCAGGAAACATATTATTGTATAATTCTAAGTTTGAGGAAATAGATATTCAGGACACTATTCTAGGATTTTATTAAAAATTTGTAAGAATGAGTTTTTCTTTATAATATTAAGTAAAAGTGTAAAACTACCTTTGGGATTGTGGATTTTTGTTATCTAACATACATACTCTGTGCTTCTATTTAGATTGATTAAGCTCTATTATACCATTATGAAAATTGCTTTATCAAGAGGTTGAACCCCTGTTCCATAGGGGGAGATTAAAAATTTAAATTTCACCAAGTTGTGATTGCATTATATTTGATAGTTGCTGGCTTGCTCCTATTTAATCTGAGTCATATTAGTGAAATCTAATTTATATTTTTGTATTCAGTGTGTTTTCTAACACAGGTAGCTGTTGAAAAGTATGGGTAAGGATAAACAGAAAAGTATAGATGTGTTCTTTAAAAAGAAAGTAGTCTCTAAAAATGAATCAAGTGATACTCCTACGAACATAATTTTCTGAAAGTGATGTACCTTCTCATGAGCAGTAACTATAAGATCCCGTGTGCACCCGGTGTATTAAATATACAATAGTAATAGCGCAGCTCAATAAATGCGGAAGCTAAATTTTTCTTTCCAATTATGAAACATATTATATTAACAAAGTGAATTTACTTATTCTTTTTCAAATAACGCCTGTATATAAATTGCAATAAAAACTACACTGAATATCCTCATATCATAAATAAGTATCAAGTCACGGAACTACAACACGTAGACCGGACAATATACCAACTACAACTCAAGTCTGAACAAATACAGCTTATACCAATGTGGCATGGACAACCCCCATGCTCACAAAATAAAACACATATCGAAGTAAAGTCTTAGACCATAAAGCCATATAACACTAATAAAGCATAATATAGCCCCAAATATGGCAGTAAAACAACATACATAATATCAACTCAACTCCAGCCTCCTGCCGCCCGAGGTCTCAACCTCAGAGGTACCTGTACCTGAAAATGTACCGCACACGGGGTGAGATCTCTAAAAGAAATCTCAGTAAGACAAGGGATCCTCAAGGATCTCACCACCCCAAGCTCACTTACATGTGCAATATAAGTTCAAAAGCATAATAATGGTGTAATATCAGATATCCATGCAATGCAGCATATGTCTATGTTATGTGTGTATGCATCCTACTGGCCAGAGAATAAAAGGTAGGAATTAAGTACGTATACAACCCACAGTACTTTTGTACCTCACCCATGGAGTTACATCTTGTATGTCTCCACATACTCAGGGATTACCGTCTAGGTGGAATACCCCACACACATATTATATGGCAATGCACTCATAAAACAGCTCAACAACATATCAAATATTCTTCACATAATTTCAGAAAACACATCATGCATATAAACCACCCCTCCATGAGGTATGGTGGAACCATCAATGGGTAAAACCGAGGACACAAAAGCTTACCTGTCAAGCTAACAATCCCAACTAAGAGTGCACACTAGTCCACAGTCACCACACAACACAATCACAGTCTCTTTATACCAGAAACATTATCAATATTCATAATCTAGAAGTTTATTTCATTAAGACAATGTTTCCCTTTTCGTTTAATGACCATAGGCTTCTCTCAAAGCCATAAGCCTTCCATATCTTAGGTTTTGACTTAGTTTACTTATTCCAGAGGTCCATACTAACCAATTAAGGGTCCAGAAATCCAATCTACTCTTCTGTTTGGAATGAACAGCTCATAACACGAAATTTTCAGAATATCCGGATATTTCAGGGGGACATATCCGGATATCACAAGTCTCATATCCGGATATTTCGCGAAAGAATGCAGTTCTTGTATTTAGCGAAGATATCCTTTCAAGACACCATTTTAACACTTCCAGACGTTTAATCATGCATATTTAGGCACCATTAGATCAATGTTCATGTTAGTTACTTAGACACATCATTTTACATGCCAAGACTTAAACTTTAACATAGAAATTCATGAGCAAAGGTTGGGAATGTATACCAAGCTCTCAAAACAGAGGAAAATGATGATCTTGGAGTACTATACACCAGCCTATAGTTCTGCTACCATAAGACCACGCAAATACTCTACAAGCTTGGTCCTTTGCTTTACCAAATAGCTCCTTGAAGCTCCAAATGCCAAGTAAATGGCTCCCACTCTACCAAACAGTGAAGTCAGCCCTCAACCCTCACAACTCAGAGGCTACAACTCAGAAATGGAGTGTCGTTCTCCCTCACAACGCTTACTCACACCTAGCTATGGTGTTTTGGTGAAGAAATCATGGAAAAAGATGATCACTTGGGGTTCTCAAGAGGAAGAGAGGAAGGTGACAAGTGTAACAACCCGTTAAACACCGATATTGTTAACATTGATTATGAGATTAAGCGCAGTTACAATCACAACAATTCATTTATAAAAATGTGAGTAAACTTTTCTTTTTTATTACGCGAGCACTTAAAACAATAATAAAGCGTAATAAATAAAATTTGTGACCGTAAATGAAAACTAATTACGGAATAATTAAAACAAGTGCATAAATATCTTATAATATTTCTCTCAAGTCACTAAGGGGTTGTCATAAACCCACTTAGCATAATTCTCACTTTTACGGTTTCTACCTATCCAAACATTGTTCGGTATTATAGTTACTGTGGAAAATTCGCATGTCGCGAACCAAACATCTTTTAGTATGTTATTCTACACTTAATTATCTTTCTAACAAGCTATCACACGCTCCAAAAAGTTCTCGTTTGCACCTGATATCACCGTTTGAAGTTGGACAGAAAAATCTGCCAGCCAACCTCAAACAGGGCTCTCAACAGCCCTCACTCTTTGCAAGATTCCGGACAAACCACTCCACCAATTTCTCTCAAATTTTTATACAGAAACGAAGCGGGAATAATTTTCTCAAAAAACCGACAGTGACAGCCCCCAAGTGCAGGGGATTTTGAGCAGTCTGTGTTCACTGGCTTCTACAGGGAGGCATGCTACTCCTATGATTCTCAAATTTTGAGACAAGGTAGTTGACATCTCAAGCTTTACAATGGTGTATGGCACGTCCCTATTGGACTTTTATGGAGGGAGATATGCTCTCTCAAAGTTTACTCAAAATATGCCAATTTATAGAAATTTCGCTAGAGTCTCCTTTGTTTTTCCAACATATCCCATTTTTAAAAGTGTGTGTTGTCTATCCTCAATTTGTACCTAATAAACATGGGTGGCACTCAAGAACCAGCAATGTTTTGGTGCTCTTACAACCCTTCACAATTTATATCAAAAGCTTACTTTACAACTCATTGATTTCATTATGAAATCTTAAACCATTTCAATCATATTAATTCCATTGCATGCATTCTTTTGGCATAAAACATAAATCATATCCTAGAATAGGCCTATTGCCCTTTGATCATATTGCATGCTTCAATATTACACAAAATCTCAATATTACAAATTATAACTTCTCCAATGAAACATAATACAATTTACAACTTTAATTACAACAATAATAATTCCTCAAATGAACATGCTAAATCATAACTAAACTTAGCCAAAAAGTGACATGAACAAAGATGATAATATGAAGAGTCCTAACTCAATACAATGTTCATGTCCTAAGTCTAGCCTAGGCCAAATGGCCACAAAATGCAAAATGGGCACTAAACAATCATGCTCATCCTACGGGCCTCTTGCCTGCTGCTCCCGTACCACTGCCACTACCTGAAATAAAATTCCCAAAATGGGGTAAGATATACGAATATATCTCAGTAACCCAGAGATTCTGGAGATTACTCCGCCCAATGGCTCACTCAGATGCATACCAATAATATAATACAACATTCAAAACGGGATAAAGTAAGGGATTTAGTGAAGTAGGGGTTCATAGGAAATAAAATACGATGAAGCTGAAATGGTCAATGCCAAAGCCACGCAACATCCGGCCTATTGGACTCGGCATGTAGCCTACGGGTTCTCATCCAAGGAAGTGTTCCCAGAACATCAACCAAGGCACCCTCCATCCATATACACCCGAGACTTCCTAGTGTGCTCCTCTAAGGATGACACACCACGATCCCAGGTCAACTGGAACTCCCTCATGGAGACCTATCCAGTGGAAGTCCTTAACGCCCGAAGGCAAACTGTTTACTGGCCAGAGACACGATACATCCTATGTACCACTATACATACAAATATGCATGATCATGTTATACTATACTACCAACATACACCTCCAACCACTACCTTCCAGAGGCACGGTGGAGTACACACGGGGATTAAACCCCAGTACCAAGGAATTACCTGATTAATCCTTCTTGCTTGATAGCTCCAATTCAATACGTCCCCGAGCTTGGTACTTCAAGAAATGCCTACACATAGGCCATTTTCGATACAATTATAATCAACCAAAAGCATACACATGCTCATTAAATATTCATGTATATAATCATGACCATTTACCAAAATCCCTTTGGTCAAGGTTCAAAGGAAACCCACCAAGCTCAAAGCTTCGAATTTTCGTCTGTGGGAGACAATATACAATGATCACACAAGGATCATCAATAGAAGGTGCAATTCATCAAGAATACAAAGCACCAAATTCCCACCTCCCCAGATGCATAGGTTCGGCCATTTAGGCCTAATTTATCAAATAATTTTCTTAATTATTTTTCATAGTTCCCATGGTTTCTTAGGCTTACTTTAACACTAATTCAAGTCCTCAAGTTAACTTAAAACCATTCAAGCCCCAATTTTCCTAATTCTACAACTTTGATACCCAATTAAAACCCACTTCGACCGCGGGTTTAGATATGGAATTTCTCCAAATTTAGTGAGTTTCAGGCCCCAAGAACACCATGATTGTGTTTTGAAGGTCCTATACTTAAAGTTTGATGACAAACTTTGTTGGATTTGAGTTAGTATTGAGTGAGTTTGGAGTAGGAGAAAAATTCAAAGGAAATGGCCATGGAGAAGGGGGGTGGTCCGCGGGTTTTAGAGAGAGAAGAGGGAGGAAGATGAGGGCATAGTGACATGGAGGTGTTGTCATATTGTCACTTAAGTGGGGTGAGTCCTACCGCCACCTCACGCGATTCAAATTAATTCAAATCTCCCACCTATTACACTAATCGTCCGTAATTTCCTAAACTATTTAGAAACTCTAATTTTTAATATTAACCATTGTCCTTTAATTTCTCTTGCTCCGATGAATTCGGAGTTTTCCGGTCGTTCGGAGGAATCGCAATTTTAAGCTGTTACACGCGCTGTGGGCACGCTTCCCCAAACACTTTAATTTCCAACAATTTTCATCAGAAATCATATTTCCTAGTCCTATGTACCATTTATAACTTATATTCAAATCAAGAGCTCAAAATTCATTCGGCACGCTTTTCGGTGCAACTGTACCGCAATATTTTTACTCGGTAAAAACACTGTTCATAAATTTTTCAGAAACTTGCCTAACCACTCAATTTTTCGTTGTGAATCCATTTTCAGGGTTAGTTTTTCCATTTGAGACCTCTTACTCAATTTCATTTTCCTAGGATTACGTGTTTGGCTAATTACAATTTTACCCTTCTTTTGTATTTTAACCCTAATTTCAGGATTTTCACTAATACTACCCTTTAACCCATATTTAATATATAAATATATTTTTTAGAAATACGAGGTGTTATATTCACTCCTTTTTTTAGAAATTTTTTCCGCAAAATTAAATTGTACCTATCCGTTAACTCAGGATACAGCCGGAGAATTTCATCCTCCCGTTCCCAAGTAGCCTTCTCAGGTGTGCGTCCTTCCCACTGAATCGTTAACATATGAATATTTTTGTTTCTCAGCATCTTTTCACTGCGGTCAACGATATCAATAGGACCTACCGGAGTTTTCAAGTTCTCCCGAATTTCAATATCATCCGGTATCACCATATGTGATTCATCCGGAACATAATGGCGCAACTGCGATACATGGAAAAAACCGTGTAGATTCAAAAACTGTGGGGGCAAGGCAAGCTGATAGACCACTAATCCCACTTTTTTCATTATTTGATACGGCCCAATGAACCGAGGACTCAGCTTTCTTACGCCTAAAGCACGGCCAACGCTCGTGACCGGAGATAACCGCACAAATACATGGTCACCTTCTTCAAATTCCAATGGTCTGTGTCTATTATCATAGTAACTTTTCTGTCGATTCTGTGCCTGTTTAAGCTTTTCTCTGATCATTTCAATCTGTACTGTAGTCTCTTGCACAAAATCTAGACCAAATCTCTCTTTGTCTCCTACCTCAGTCCAACAAGTAGCAGTACGACATCTCCGTCCATACAATGCCTCATACGGTGCCATGCCCATACTGGAGTGAAAACTGTTATTATGCGAGAATTCTACGAATGAAAAGTACATGTCCCAAGCAGTATCCTGCTCTAGTGTGCAAGCTCTCAGCATATCCTCTCAGACTGACCATCAGTCTGCGGGTGATACGCAGTGCTCAGCCTGAGTTGAGGGCCAAAAGGCTGCTACAAGGCTCCCCAAAAGCACGAAGTAAATTTCAGGTCCTGATCACTGACAATACCAACCGGTATCCCATGGAGCCTTACAATCTCATTCACATATAATTTTGCTAATCTCTCCGTAGAGAAATCCACTCGCACTGGCAGAAAGTGTGCATACTTCGTAAGTCTGTCCACTATAACCCAAATTGAATCGTAACCAGCCTGAGTCCGAGGCAACCCAACAACGAAATCCATAGAGATGTTCTCCTATTTCCACTCTGGTATATCCAGTGGCTGGAGTAAACCAGCATGTTTATGATGTTCTATCTTCACTTTCTGACAAATTAGACACCTTGATACATACTCAGCAACATCCTTTTTCATCCCAGGCCACCAGAACTTAACTTTCAGATCTTGATACATTTTCGTAGCACCTGGGTGAATAACATACTGACCCTTATGTGCCTCAATCATAACCTCCTCTGCTAGCTCCTTGGGCACAACAATTCTGTCCTGATATAACAACAATCCCTGTTCATTAACAGATATGCCACTCTGGCCTTTCAAGTATTCCAAACTGTCATTTCGTATATGAGTTTCTTTAATTTTCTCATGTAGCTCATTCTCAACCCATGTCAACTCAATGTCACAAATCCTACCTACAAAGAAATCTGTTATTCTCATATCCCGGAACTGCTCAATTACTTCGTTATCACACATTATCCTCATATGAGACAAACTGACAGACTTCCTACTCAAGGCATCTGCCACTACATTAGCTTTACCCGGATGGTATTTCAGCTCAAAATCATAATTCTTTAAGAATTCAACCTATCTCTGCTGTCTCATGTTCATCTCTTTTTAATCAAACAAATATTTCAAGCTTTTGTGATCACTGAACACAGCAAACTTCATCCCATACAGAAAATGCCTCCAGATTTTTAAGGCAAACACAATAGCAGCAAGCTCCAAGTCGTGCGTAGGATAATTTTTCTCGTGAGGCTTCAACTGCCTAGAAGCGTAGGCAACCACTCTCCTTTCTTGCATCAGAACACTCCCCAAACCTTTCTTGGAAGCATCACAGTATAATTGGAACTCACCTTTTGGATCGGGAATAGTCAACACAGGAGCAGTAGTCAACTTCTCTTTAAGTGTTAGAAAACAGTCTTCACATTCCTGGGTCCACACAAAAGGAGTATCCTTTCGTGTCAATCGGGTCAACGACAATACCATAGCAGAAAACCCCTCTATAAACCTGCGATAATAACCAGCAAGACTCAGAAAGCTCCTGATCTCAGTCACAGTCTTAGGTCGTTCCCAGTCACTTACCGCCTCAATCTTACTTGGATCCACAACAACACCACTAGCAGAAATAACATGACCCAGAAACTGCACCTCAGGTAACCAGAATTCGCACTTAGATGGCTTGGCATACCACTTTTTATCTTTCAACACCTGCAACACAGTCCTCAGATGCTCTGTATGCTCCTCTTTACTTTTGGAATAAATCAGGATGTCATCGATGAATACTATCACGAGCTGGTCCAAATATGGTTTAAAAATACGATTCCTATAATCCATGAACACCTCAGGGGCATTAGTAAGCCCCAAAGGAATCACTTGATACTCAAAGTGTCCGTATCTGGATCGAAAAGCCGTTTTAGGCACATCCTCTGGCTTAATCCGGATCTGGTGGTATCCAGACTGGAGATCAATCTTAGAAAATACAGAGGCACCCCTCAACTGATCCAGCAAATCATCAATACGTGGCAATGGGCACCTGTTCTT
Organism: Gastrolobium bilobum; assembly: GCF_033153095.1. NCBI lineage: Eukaryota > Viridiplantae > Streptophyta > Magnoliopsida > Fabales > Fabaceae > Gastrolobium > Gastrolobium bilobum. The sequence goes on from NW_026898509.1 coordinate 21,516, forward strand.
AATCCTAACTTTGTTCAACTGTCGGTGATCAGTACACAATCTCATGCTACCATCCTTATTTTTCACAAATATTACCAGTGCTCCCCATGGAGACACACTCGGTCTGATAAAATTCTTTGCAGATAGTTCTTCAATATGCTTTCTCAACTCAGCCAGCTCCAGTGGCGACATTTGGTATGGAGCCAAAGAGATAGGCCCCACACCAGGCAACAAATTAATAGAGAATTCAATCTCTCTCTCAGGTGGAAATTCTGGTATCTCGTCAGGAAAGTCATCAGCAAATTCATTAACCACCAGAATACTTGAAATTTCTAACTCCTTATCACCAACCAATCCACCGAAGAAGACATAACCCAGATCACCAGCCTTCAAGGCATTAATAGTTTGACAGACAGACAGATAAGGAGACGGAAACACAGATGGCTTCTCATGAGATAGTATCAACCTCTTTCTGCAGCAATCAATCATTGCGCAGTTTTGAGACAACCAGTCCATACCCAAAATCAAATTAACATAGGCCAGGGGCAAGATAATCAAATCCATTGTGTAACCTCTGCCTTCATAGACAAACCCAACTTTTTTACAAGTAAAGGAAGAATCACTAACCTCTCCTGTAGCAGTAATAATACGCATAAGGGGAATCATTCGTGTTACCCTTAAGTTCAACCCATTCGCCACATATTTCGTCACGAATGAATGCGTCGCTCCCGAATCAAACAACACAAATAAATCAAAATTAGTGATGAAAATTATACCTTTCACAAGATTCGGTGCCTTCTCTGTTTGCTGCACATTGGTAGTGTACACACGTCCCATAGTAGGAACAGATGGAAAGGCCTGCAGATTCACAGCCTGCCCAGTGTTTCTATAGCATTCTCTAGCAAAATGCCCAACCTTACCACATTTGAAACAAGAATTTGGAGCCGCAGTACAAGGACCCCAATGGTACCTCTTACAGTTATCACATTGAGGAGCGGAATTCCTATCATTATAACCACCCCTCTGGCCACCACCTCTTTTAAATTGACCAGGAGGATGCCTTACCCGCACCCCTACCTCTGTTGTTATTATGATGATAGCCACTTCTATAGTTCGAACCAGAAAGACCAACTGTCCTCTTTACCTCTTGATGTTTAACAGCATTAGATTTCAGATATCTGCCATATACAGTCTCGACCCTCTTGCACTAGGTCACTAGATCATCAAAGTTTCTAACAACAGTGTTTGACATATGCTTTGCAATTTTCTCGCTTAGTCCTCTATAAAATTTTACAGATAAGAATTCTGGGGTAGGCAGAACACCCCCATAATTGGCAAACTTGACCAATTCATTGAACTTGGCCAAATATGCATCTATAGTCACAGAACCTTGTACTACCTTGTCAAATTCTCCCTGTTTCGCTTCTCGGACATCCCTGGAAAAATATTCTTCGTGAAATAAGCTCTCAAATAGAGCCCAAGTCAGTTCCTCTCCCTGAATAATAAAGGGCAAGATGTGGTGCACCACCACTAGTGGGCATCACCCTCCAGCATGTAAACTGAATACATTAATTTCTGAGGATCTTGGCACCTCATTACCTGAAATATCTTGTCCATCCCCATCAGCAAAGTCGTGACAGTCTTTGGGTCCTTTGACCCCTGAAATGCTTGCGGTATATGTTTCCTGAAAGTTATGAGCCTCTGCTCATCAGCAGCACCAGCATCCAACGGCTCAGTAGCCCTAGAAGATTGAGAAACATATGTCGGATCAACAGTGGTCTGACTAGCCTCACCAGAATGCTGACTAGCCCCACTCCCTTCTTGATGAGGTGTAACAAATGGCGTAGGTGCAGGAGTCACCGTAGCCGTATGTGCAGGAGAATCATCCCTCCTATGCTGAGCTCCCTCAGCCCTGAAAGTAAAATGGCCTTGAAGGTCGTAGCATGTGAGAGGGAAAAACAAAATTTTTCATATGCGAAATTACACATGCAATCAAGAATCATGCTTTATGGCATGTGATGTTACCTTTGTTTGTGAGTTCAAAACTCCAAGACGATCAGTGTTAGGTTTGAAGGGTTCAAACCCTCTAACGTTGATCCACACCACCCACGTCAAGATGAAAGAACGCTTTCTTGAAAGCCACCAATTGACCACCACAGAGAGGCTTGCTATGCGCTCAATAGGTGAAGAATGAGGCTAGGTATATGTGTTTAGAAGAGTGAAATCTCCAGCATGAAAACTTCACAAGAGTGGGAATGGTATATAGAAGAATTGACTAGGTTCTTTTGAAAAATCTTAAGGAGGAACTCACCAACTAGGCGCACAAGAGAGGGAGAGAATTAGTGTATCAAATCAGAATTGTTACTTTACTTATAATGAAAGTGGCGCACAAGTGAGTGAGACAAAGGTGGAGTTGTTGCAATTCAAAAATCCCAACAACCTCCCCTTTGAATCCTCATAAGACTAGGTCTTTATCTAGTCAAAATTCTGAACCAATGCTCATCATATGACCACCAATTCATGCGCCCTTATTCAGCCCAAAAAGGGTCCAGATACATTTGAGCTGTTGCATTCATGTTTGAACCAACTAGCTCACTGATTCTCTCAACAACCAAATCTGATTGGAGCTTGTTGGTTTGACAAGATGACAATCATATTCCACCAAAATGGCGCCCCAAATCAGCCCTTGGAGATCTCCATAGATCTTATCTTGATACAAGGGATTTGTTCCAACAAGATCTCATCTTATCCTTTTGTTATGAAACAACTTTTCATAGCCAATTCAAATTCGAATTCAAACATTTAAATTCAAACGTTCAAACATTTAAATTCTAAATTCAAATTCAAATTTCAAATTCAAAATTCAGATTTCCAAAGTCAAATTCAAAATTCAAATTTCAAATTTCAAAATTCAAATTTCAAATTTCAAATTCAAATTCAAAATTCAAAATTTAAATATTTGATAATTAATTTAATTAATTAGTAATGTCTTGGACCATCCAAGCCCATTAACAATACCATGCGCCCTCTCCCTCTTAGGTGGGCTTCCAAACTTCATCTTGGGTTAACAACCATTACTAAGCCCAATACCTTTAATGCTATATCATCATGACATTAAGGTGTTAGTGTGTGACTCATTAGGTCCAACATAGCCACTGACATAAATGGGCTCGGGCCCAAAAGGCCCACAACCCATTTAATGACAACACAGAGCACTAGCAATGCTTTGTTGCCCCAGAGCTAGTTAGCTTAACGACTTGATCATCCTATTACACATATTTGGTTGCATTATGTATTTCTTTTCGTCTCGGTTACCTTCCCATAAAACCTAGGGTAAGGAAGCGTATCATCCCTTGCGGTTTAGGGTAAGCTTTATTCGAAATAGGGAATCTTCAATTTACTAACTCTAAAGGCAGATCATCTCATGATCTCTTTTACTATGCATAGATTCCCGAGTCCCTGTAAATGTCATCCCGATTTCTCCGGTTTACAGATAACCTAATCTCTCACAGAGATTTGACGAATTCCTTCAGCTTATCACCCTAGCCCTGTGCTCTTTCAGGACAAGCCCAACAGTATACCTATGAGTCTCCATGTTTCAGGAAGACGAGGTATACAGTCAAAGCATGCCTTCTAGAACACAGTCTAGGTAATAACTTCTGGTCTAAGGAAAGACATACCCAAATATAAAGAGACTGCTCTAATGATACTCTCTGTGAGATTTCCTCATAGAGTCTCTTTTGTGGGTCTGTTCGGTGCGAGCTATACCCTTATAGATCCACCCACGACTTTAGCTAAGACATCTCCATATCTGTAGCTCATGAGGTCTTTACCTTGTATCCGAATACAAGTAGATAAGTCGTGCTAGTCTTACCCGAGATCACTGATCCCCATTCTCAGTGTCTCTAGACTAGGAACATAAAATTAGGAATAAATATCCAGTATCCTTGAATCCTCATGATCATGATCTCATCACAGATACTCAAGAGATACCTATTTTATTCCAAGGGGTTTATCCAGTTACTCATAAAATATTAACAGTAATATTGAGACAAAATATGAAACAGGATAAATAGTGCTTTTATTTATTTGCGACAATACAAAGGTCCACATATGTCCTAATCTAATTAAAAGATTGTCTCTAGGACATCCATATACTAACAAGCTCCCACTTGGCCTAGAGCCAATCAGACCTAAGTCGTATACCCAAAGCCTCATAATGACTTTCATGTTTTCTCTGAGAAACAACCTTTGTCAGAGAATCGGCTAGGTTATCATCTGTGGGAATATAATTCATCTTTACATCCATCCTATCAATGATTTCTCTAAGCAGGTGATATCTGCGGAGCACGTGCTTAGATCTTTGATGAGACCTAGGTTCCTTTGACTGCGTAATGGCTCAAGTGTTGTCGCAAAGAAACTGTATGGGCTCATCCACGCTTGGAACCACCCTAAGTTCAGATATGAACTTCTTGATCCACACGGCCTCCTTAGCTGCTTCTGAAGCAACTATATATTCAGCTTCTGTCGTTGAATCTGTTGTTGTCTCCTGCTTGGAACTCTTCTAAGATACTGCCCCACCATTTAAGGTGAATACGAACCCTGACTGTGACTTGCAGTCATCTTTGTCACTCTGAAAGCTAACATCAGTGAACCCTTTAACTGTTAGCTCATCAACCCCACCATAGACCAGAAACGCATCCTTAGTTCTTCTTAAGTATTTAAGGATGGTCTTGACTGCTGTCCAGTGACCCTCTCCAGGGTTCGACTGGTATCTGCTCGTAATGCTCAAAGCATATGAGACATCTGGTCTCGTACATATCATGGCATACATGATGGATCCAATAGCCGAAGCGTATGGAATTCCACTCATGCGATCCTTCTCAGGCTGTGACTTAGGACACATAGCCTTTGAAAGATGTACCCCATGACTGACGGGAAGAAAACCCATTTTCGACCCTTCCATGCTAAACCTCTCTAGCATCTTGTCAACATACGTGGATTGAGATAAACCCAATAGCCTCTTGGATCTATCTCTATAGATCTTTATACCAAGTATAAAGGTCGCTTGTCCCAAATCCTTCATGGTGAAGCTTTTTGAAAGCCACTCTTTCGTTATTTGTAATGTGGCGATCTCATTTCCTATTAACAATATGTCATCTACATAAAGTACCAGGAAGACGACATTACTCCCACTAACCTTCTTGTAAACACAAGGTTCATCCTCGTTCTTGATAAAACTGTTACTCTTAACGACTTCATCAAAACGAATATTCCAACTCCATGATGCTTGCTTTAGCCCATAAATCGACCTTTGAAGTTTGCATACCATATGCTCCTGATCTTTGATTTCAAAGCCCTCAGGTTGTGTCATGTACACTTCCTCCTTCAAGAACCCATTCAAGAAGGCGGTCTTGACATCCATTTGCTAAATTTCATAGTCGTGATATGCCGTTATTGCAAGCATGATCCTAATAGATTTGATTATGGCAACAAGCGAGAAAGTCTCATCATAGTCAACTCCTTGTCTTTGACGATACCCTTTCGCAACCAACCTAGCTTTGTAGGTCTGAACGTTGCCATCTGCATCAGTCTTTCTTTTAAAGACCCATTTGTTACCGATAGGAACTATTCCTTGCGGTTTAGGAACCAAGGTATATACCTTGTTTTGATACATCGAATCCATTTCAGATTCCATGGCTTCAAGCCATCTAGAATAGTCAACATTCTTGACTGGCTCTTCGTAGTTACTTGGTTCATCATCCTCGATGGTTTGCTGATTTTCAATCACAAACCCATACCTCTCAGGTGGATGGATGACCCTCGTTGACCTACGGAGTTGTGTGTTTACTTCTCCATTGGAGAACGTCGCCTGCGGAGCAGACTCGGGTTCCTCAATCTGTTCATGTGGTTCTTGAACTTCTTCAAGATCAATCTTACTCCCACTGGCTCCTTGAGAGATAAAATCCTTCTCAAGGAACTCAACATTCTTTGACACAAACACCTTGTGTTCATCCATGGAATAAAAGTAGTATCCCTCAGTACCTTTGGGATACCCCACAAATAGACATTTAGTACTCTTAGCACTAAGCTTGTCTGATGCCAACGCTTTGACATAAGCTGGCGATCCCCATACCCTGAGGTAACTCAGGTTGGGTCTCTTACCTTTCCATATCTCATATGGTGTGGTCTGAAAAGATTTAGACGGTACCCTATTTAGAAGGTATGCCGTTGTGTCTAAGGCATATCCCCAAGATTTTTGGAATTTGAGTCTCACTTATCATAGACCTGACCATGTCTAACAAGGTCTTGTTTCTCCTTTCGGAGACACCATTTTGGTGTGGTGTGTAAGGTGCAGTAAACTGTGAGAGAATTCCATTTTCTCTCAGATAATCCTGAAACTCATGGCTCAGATATTCACCACCACGATCTGATCGTAATGTCTTAATCATCTTGCCACGCTGTTTCTCTACTTCATTCCTAAACTCCTTGAACTTTTCAAAGGCTTCAGATTTATATCTCATTAGGCACACGTACCCAAATCTTGATTTGTCATCAGTAAAGGTGATGAAATAGGAGTATCCTCCTCTAGCCTCTATAGACATTGGCCCACAAACATCAGTGTGAATGAGTTCTAATAACTCACTAGCCCTATGACTCTTAAGCCCTTTGGGTTTGTGACAAGTCACTTTCCCAGCTAGACAAGATTCACATTGTCCATAGGATTCCAAATCCATGGAATCTAGGTATCCATTTGCATGCATCCTAGACAATCTTGTTTCGTTTATGTGCCCTAGTCTACAATGCCAAAGATAAGATTGATTATCTATCCTAGGTCATTTCACGGCTATATTTAGCACTTCAGTTCCCATTTCCAGAACATACAATCCATTTATTAAAGAAGCAGTACCATAAACAATATCATTCGAAATGATAGAAAATGTATCATTCTTAATACTAAAAGTAAAACCATCTTGTTCTAAACAAGAAATAGAAATAATGTTTCTAGAAATGTTTGGAACATAAAGACAATTATTCAAATGCAATAAAAGGCCCGTAGGCAAAATAAGGTCGGCATCTCCAACAGAATGAGCAGCAACCCTTGCTCCATTGCCAACGCGGAGGTCCACCTCGTTTCTCTCCAATCTCCTTGGGCTCCTAAGCACCTGCAACATATTGCAGATATGAGAACCACAACCGGTATCCAATACTCATGAGGTAGGATTAGCACAAGAATAATTTATCTCAATCATGAAAGTACCTGAGGTAGAATCATCACCATTCTTCTTGTCCTTCACACTCTTCAGGTAGTCTGGACAATTCCTCTTCCAATGGCCTTTCTTGCCACAACGGAAGCACTCAGCATCGCTTTTGTCCTTGGATGCACTCTTACCCTTCTTTTTGCCTTTCTTCTTCTTGGGTTTTCCTTTAGGTTTAAGGGAGTCTCCTTTCGCAGGCTCCTTGCCCTTACCCTTTGCCTTGCTCGGCCCACCAATCAGAAGAGCATGTGTCCTATCCTTCTTGATAGACACTTCAGCAGTTGTTAACATGCTTAACAATTCAGGCAAGCTCACAAGCATCCCATGCATGTTGTAATTCATAATGAATTGACTGAAGGAAGATGGAAGCGAGGTCAGGACTAAGTCATTACTTAGCTCAACATCCATCACGAAGCCTAGATTTCATAGCTTCTCAATGAGCCCGATCATCTTAAGAACATGACCGCTCACAGTCATGTTCTCAGACATCCTGCATGAGAACAATTCTCTAGAGGGCTCATATCTCTCATGCCTGCCTTTAATGTCATACAACTCCTTGAGATGTAAGACAATAGAGGGAGCATCCATATGCTCATGCTGCTTTTGCAGTTCAGGCAATATGGATGCCAACATGATGCAGACAGTCAACACATTGTCATCCATGTGCTGTTTGTGGGCCTCGAAATCAAATTCTGCGAACCTATCTTCCCCTTCCCTATGAGCTACGGGTAATGCAGCATCAAGGACATAAGCTATTTTTTCGGCCCTAAGAACAATTCTTAAGTTCCGATACCAGTCCATAAAGTTTGAACTGGTCAGTATGTTCGTATCGAGTATTGAGCGCAGTGACAGTGGATTAGTCATACTAAAAACTGAAAAAGATGTAAAAATGATTTAATTAATATATTTAGACATGTTGTATAAACAAATTATTGAAGACTTTAAATAATTTGCCCCTCCCACTATTTTATCTAAGTCAATGACCCTTCCCATTTGACTTCGGGTTAATCTACTTTTAGATTTTACCTTAGTGAGATTAAGAGTGCGATTATCTATTTTAACCCCTATCTGTGACCACAAGATTAATTTAAATAATGGGTTGATCCTCATCAACAGTATCTCATACCTTCTCTTAACATTAGGTTGACAACTCCTTGTCACTTAGTGGTGCATCTTATGCAACCAACCTAACATTATTACCCTAAGCACATAAGCCCGGCTGAGCCTGCAACTTATGTCTCAGTTAAGTATTAACCAGCACCCTAAGTGTCTAACACTTCGAATACTACTCTTACTCAACGAAACAGTGGGTCCCAACTGAGTTGTGGAGCACCGCTATGTAGAGGAGGTTCGAGTAATATTGGTGGTGGGAGGTAATCATATGCTTAATAATTTATTCCTTTAAGGGTTCCTTTTATTTGGGGTTTATTAGGTCTCATCAAACGCATTTATATTATTATCATGCTAGTCGTTATTCTATGTCAAACATCTATCGGATTACACTAGTCGTGATTGGACATGCATAATAATACATACAAACGCGATTTGTCCAATTCATGCATACTAGTCGTTCAAAACATAAAAGCATACATGCATATAAAACAGTTTTATTTGAGATGGTCATGGTGCTCATGCATTTGTCCATCTTGCTTTTCAAGCATCGGCTCCTCGTCGTCTATACGCCACTAGCCTAATTCTCTAATTACATATAATTAAAGGAACTCCAAAACATCTTTGGAGGGACAAATAATAAAAATACAAAATTCAAAATTCAAATTACAACTCTAAATAAAATAGAGTGAAATTACACATTAATTTAAAATTTGAAATTCGAATTTCGGGCACCATGACCATCCCCTTCCAAATTGCACCTGAAAATTTAAACAGCTTGCAAGCACATAATATCAAATATTATATAAATATTTCCTCACATATATTTTGATAATTTAACAATTAAAATATCAAAACAAGAACCAAAATTCAAAAATTTTCAAATTTTCTCCCAATGGTCGAATTTTGCATCTTTATGCATAATTCAAATCTTTGTCAAATCTTTCTCAAAGATCACAAAAATTAAACCATTTATTCAACCATAACTCATATGGCCGAACCATACATCATCATATACAAAAATTTTATTAAATAAAATCATGGAGAAAATAATGCATTTGAATATTCACATCATGTCATAATCATATTCCCTTTTCAAAAAAATGTTTCTTTTGAAAACTTTCACAAAGAATCAAAACAAACAAAACCATGAGGTCATGTAGATATATGAACACCATAATCATATTAAACAAGTTCATAAAAAAAATCCACATGCAAAGAATTAATTTTAACAAAAAGACCTTTTGACCGTGAGAAAATTAATTTCACAAACAAAGTACCATCACCCGTCGATGGTAAAGCGAAATGGCCTTGAAGGCCGTAGCATGTGAGAGGGAAAAACAAAAATTTTCATATGCAAAATTACACATGCAATCAAGAATCATGCTTTATGGCATGTGATGTTACCTTTGTCTGTGAGTTCAAAACTCCAAGACGATCAGTGTTAGGTTTGAAGGGTTCAAACCCTTTAACGTTGATCCACACCACCCACGTCAAGATGCAAGAACGCTTTCTTGAAAGCCACCAATTGACCACCACAGAGAGGCTTGCTATGCGCTCAATAGGTGAAGAAGGAGGCTAGGTATATGTGTTTAGAAGAGTGAAGTCTCCAGCATGAAAACTTCACAAGAGTGGGAATGATATATAGAAGAATTGGCTAGGTTCTTTTGAAAAACCTTAAGGAGGAACTCACCAACTAGGCGCACAAGAGAGGGAGAGAATTAGTGTATAAAATTAGAATTTTTACTTTACTTATAATAAAAGTGGCGCACAAGTGAGTGAGACAAAGGTGGAGTTGTTGCAATTCAAAAATCCCAACAACCTCCCCTTTGAATCCTCATAAGACTAGGTCTTTATCTAGTCAAAATTCTGAACCAATGATCATCATATGACCACCAATTCATGCGCCCTTATTCAGCCCAAAAAGGGTCCAGATACATTTGAGCTGTTGCATTCAAGTTTGAACCAACTAGCTCACTGATTCTCTCAACAACCAAATCTGATTGGAGCTTGTTGGTTTAACAAGATGACAATCATATCCCACCAAAATGGCGACCCAAATCAGCCCTTGGAGATCTCCATAGATCTTCTCTTGATACAAGGGATTTGTTCCTACAAGATCTCATCTTATCCTTTTGTTATGAAACAACTTTTCATAGCCAATTCAAATTTGAATTCAAACATTTAAATTCAAACGTTCAAACATTTAAATTCTAAATTCAAATTCAAATTTCAAATTTCAAATTCAAATTCAAATTTCAAATTCAAAATTCAAATTTCAAAATTCAAAATTAAAATTTCAAATTTCAAATTTCAAATTTCAAATTTGATTTCAAAATTCAAATTCAAATTCAAAATTCAAAATTCAAAATTCAAATTCAAAATTCAAAATTTAAATATTTGATAATTAATTTAATTAATTAGTAATGTCTTGGACCATCCAAGCCCATTAACAATACCATGCGCCCTCTCCCTCTTATGTGGGCTTCTAAACTTCATCTTGGGCTAACAATCATTATTAGGCCCAATACCTTTAATGCTATATCATAATGACATTAAGGTGTTAGTGTGTGACCCATTAGGTCCAACATAGCCACTAACATAAATGGGCTCGGGCCCAAAAGGCCCACAACCCATTTAATGACAACACAGAGCACTAGCAATGCTTTGTTGCCCCTGAGCTAGTTAGATTAATGACTTGATCATCCTATTACACATATTTGGTTTCCGTATGTATTTCTTTTCGTCTCAGTTACCTTCCCATAAAACCTAGGGTAAGGAAGCGTATCAACCCTTGCGGTTTAGGGTAAGCTTTATTCGAATTAGGAGATCTTCAATTTACTGACTCTAAAGGCAGATCATCTCATGATCTATTTTACTATGCATAGATTCTCGAGTCCCTGTAAATGTCATCCCGATTTCTCCGGTTTACAGATAACGTAATCTCTCATAGAGATTTGACGAATTCCTTTAGCTTATCACCCTAGCCCTGTGCTCTTTCAGGACAAGCGCAACAATATACCTATGAGTCTCCATGTTTCAGGCAGACGAGGTATACTGTCAAAGCATGCCTTCTAGAACACAGTCTAGGTAATAACTTCTGGTCTAAGGAAAGACATACCCAAATATAAAGAGACTACTCTAATGATACTCTCTGTGAGATTTCCTCATGAAGTCTCTTTTGTGGGTCTGTTCGGTGCGAGCTATACCCTTATAGATCCACCCACGACTTTAGCTAAGACATCTCCATATCTGTAGCTCATGAGGTCTTTACCTTGCATCCGAATACAAGTAGATAAGTCGTGCTAGTCTTACCTGAGATCACTGATCCCCATTCTCAGTGTCTCTAGACTAGGAACATAAAATTAGGAATTAACATCCAGTATCCTTGAATCCTCATGATCGTGATCTCATCACAGATACTCAAGAGATACCTATTTTATTCCAAGGGGTTTATCCAGTTACTCATATAAAATATTAACAGTAATATTGAGTCAAAATATGAAACGGGATAAATAGTGCTTTTATTTATTTGCGACAATACAAAGGTTCACATATGTCCTAATCTAATTAAAAGATTGTCTCTAGGACATCCATATACTAACAAGCCCTCATCTCAGTCATGAAGGTATTCATCATATCCTAATTATTTTTCATCAGGTTCTCAATCATAGTTTTATTCGCAGCCGTCTCCGCCTGAAGAGCATTCAGGACTGCAGTAATCGGATCAGGCGCTGGAGGATCTGCACCTCGTGTCCCACGGCGACCACGAGCCCTCCTCATGATAACTGTACATGTAACACAAATGAATGAGCTGATCAGACACATACTGAGGAATTACATATACATTAATCATAAAGAGTTCACAGATAGCTATGCAACACAAAATACAATCATACATAATCAGAGTTCCCTAGTTAACTGCTCTGATACCATAAAATGTAATAGCCCGTTGTACACTGATATTATTAACATTGATTATGATATTAAGCGCAGTTATAATCACAACAATTCATTTATAAAAATGCGAGTAAACTTTTTCCTTTATATTACGCGAGCATTTAAAACAATAATAAAGCGTAATAAATAAAAGCTGTGACCGTAACTGAAAACTAATTGCAGAATAATTAAAACAAGTGCATAAATATCTTATAATACTTCTCTCAAGGCACTAAGGGATTCCCATAAACTCACTTAGCATAATTCTCACTTTTATGGTTTCTACCTATCCAAACATGGTTCCGTATTCTGGTTACTGCAGAAAATTTGCATGTCGCGAACCTCCCATCTTTTAGTATGTTATTCTACACTTAAATATCTTTCTAACGAGCTATCACACGCTCCAAAAAGTTCTCGTTTGCAACGGATATCACCGTTTGAAGTTGGACACGCAAATCTGCCAGCCAACCTCAAACAGGGCTCCCAACAACCCTCACTCTTTGCAAGATTCCGGACAAACCACTCCACCAATTTCTCTCATATTTTTATACAGAAAACTAGAGACCTCAAGCTTCAATTTGACATATCATGAATCTAATTTGACTAAGAAATGAAGCAGGAATAATTTTCCCAAAAACTGACAGTGACAGCCCCCAAGTGCAGGGGATTTTGGGTAGTCTGTGTTCACTGGCTTCTTTATATCAAGAATGTTACCTGTTATATCTTCGCGCTTCTTCTCCCCGTCTTTCTTGTATCACGTTTGTTTTCTTTGTTGTCTTGGTCTCTGGAACTCATCAAGATGGGCACTGCACACTTGGAGGCGGAGAAATACGATGGCAAAGGGGAATTCAATATGTGGAGGAAGAAAATGAAGGTTGTATTAGTTCACAAGAAGTGTTCAAGGCTTTGGGTGGTATTAGGGATCTGCCTGCCACCATGAGTGCTAAGGATAAGGAGGATATGCTGGAAACTGCTTTCAGTTTGATAATTTTGCACTTGACTGGCAGTGCCCTTAGACAAATGGATGATGAAACCACGGTTCCTAGGGTTTGATTATAGCTGGAATCCCTTTTAATGACTAAGTCCTTATCAAATAAAATTCACCTTAAGGAAAAACTTTTTGGTTTTAAAATGGACTTTAATAAATCATTAGATGAGAATTAGATGAATTTAAGAGGATAACCACAAGCTTGGTTAATACGGATGAGAAGATCTCGGATGAAAACCAAGCCATTATACTCCCAAATTCCTTGCTTGATACTTTCTAGGATGTGAAAGCTACTATTAAGTATGGTAGGGAGTCTTTGTCCCTTGAGGATGTGTTGGCATCCCTTAGGTATAAGGAATTGGAGATGAGCTCCAATAAAAAGGCTCCTGTAGAGGGGCTGAATGTCAAAGGGAGGTTTAAAAAGAAATCCTAGTTTAATAATAAGAATAAGGGTAACAATAATCAAAAGAAAAATAAAGACAAAGGTAAGCAAAAGCTGACCTGTTGTGTAAGAACCCGCACCGTTAAATTGGGAATTTAATTAATTTAAATATAAAATTAGGAAATAATTTCATAATTGACCCTAATAATTATGAGAAGGCTTAAATAATTATGGTAAGTGATTAATAAGTTGAAATCCTCTTTTCTGACGAAAAGTGTAGTAGTCGAATACTCTTTGAAGGAGTATTGAGATACTTTTAGAAAAGTATTCAGATACCTTAGAAGAAGTATTCGAATACTGGGAAGTATTCGAATACTGTAGGAAATGTATTCGAATACCTTGTGGTATTCGGATACTGAGTGAAAAGTATTCGGATGCCTTGTGGTATTTGGATACTTCAGTGAAAGTATTCGGATACTTTCTGGAGACATGGAGTATTCGAATACTCATCGAGGAGTATTCGAATACCTCCTGTAGAATTTGCATGAAATAACCTAAAACAGGTTTGAAAGCCTTAATCACTTAATGGAACCTTGGACAATGAATATTAATGATTATTTATTGTATAAACAGACTGTGATTGTGCTGTTTGTGGACATTGAGCTAGTGTGGGCTTGGATTGGATTGTTAGCTTGCGATGTAAGCTTTCGTGTCCTCGGTTTAGCCATTGTTGGTTCCACCATACCCCATGGGGGAATGGTTTATATGGATGATGTGTTTTCATGTTTGAACATTTGAAATGTTGTTGAGTTGTTGTGTGCAAGTGCCTTATGACATGCATGTGTCGTTCCACCTAGACGGTAAGCCGGAGTATGTGACGTCATACGATAGGGTGACTCTGTGGGTGAGTGCAAGTGATGTCTTGCACTGATTGTAGGTAATAGACGTATGTAAATCCTGCATTTCTCTAGCCAGTAGAATATTTGACACACATGACATGATTATTCTGCTGCATTGCACTGAATTTGGAACTTGTACTGTTTTTAGAACTTATATTGCACATGTAATTGAGCTTGGGGTGGAGAGATCCTTGAGGACCCCTTGTCTTACTGAGATTTTTGTTTAGAGATCTCACCCCATGTTTGGGGTACATTTTCAGGTTCAGGTAACTCGGGAATTGATACCTTGGGCGGCAGAAGGCCGGAGCTGAGTTGAGATTTATGCTTTTGTGATAATATGCTTAGATGCTGACATGTTCTATATTGATTATCATGTGATTTGATTTGAGACTGTGTTGGGCTTTGTTGCCTTATTTGGTGAGCATGGGGATTGTCCATGCCACATTGATTTGATTATGTTGATTTAGATTCGAGTTGTATAATGTATCAGGATTGTGGTCCGGACGACGTGTCGTAGTTCCGTGATTTAGATACTCACTTATTTATATTATGAGGTTATTTAGTGTAGATAGCTGTTTATTTGCAATTACATACAGACAATGTTTTGAAAAAGGATTAAGTAATCAATTTGGTAATTAATAATGACGTCATAATTGAAAGTAAAAAGTTAATTTCGTAGTTTAATTAAGCAACGCTTAATACGATGATATGATAACAAACCGGGTATAGACGGGGTGTTATATGTTGGCTGTGCCACATGGAAGGGCACCTGAAAAAGAACTTCCCGGAGAAGGTAAAGCAACAAGTTTTTCCTTCTAATAACTACAAGACATATATGCAAATGTGTTGAGTGGGTATGAGAGTGGTGAGCTGCTTGTCCTATTTGTTAACTCCACTGGTTTGGAGTGGGTGTTAGATTCAAGGTGTACGTTTCACATGACACCTAAGAGAGTGGTTAAGTGGTTTTAGTCCACTTGAGGGTGTAAGAGCACCGTTAATTAAGGAATTTAATTAAATAATTATGAGATAAATGAGATAATTTCGTAATTGACCCTAATAATTATGAGGAGGCTTGTACAATTATGGTAAGTGATTAATAATGCTGAAAGTCGCTTTTCTGACGAAAACTGCAGATACCGGTTTGCTCCACGGTACAAATGCGTGTCGATGAAGTATCTTAGAAAATTATAATAAGTGCATGAATATTCCTAGAATAATATATAGGACTGTGATTTCAAGTTTCAAGTAAAATAATAAGAACTGGTGCCAGAACTGATATTGGCTATGAAAAAGCACGTATCGGAAAGATGTTGCGAAAAATAAAATAAAAATATGTTAAATCTTAGAAAAATGGCTAGGTTCAGAATCCCAAATTTGAGATTAAAATGCTAAGCCTAGCTATTATTGTTAATACTGTGCGATTAATCTTAAGTGGGCTATAAATAGCCACTTGCACTAAAACCTAGGTCAGATTTTGATGTGTCTACGTATAGGATTCTGATGCATTTGGAGCTGCCACCCTTCATTGCACTATTCCGTTGTTTTTCTCTCTTGAAACCAACCAAGTCTTAGCCTTTTCTCTTGATTCTTCCCCTTCCATCTTGTGTGCACTTGAGAGTATACATTGTGAGGGAGAAATACACCTTCTTACTGAGTTTAGCTTCTGAGTTGTGGTGTTTGGGGCTGAGTTTGTGAACTACCTTGATGGAAGCCTTGTTCGTGTCTTTGGTGGTGCCAAGAAGTGATCTTTTGGCTTAAAGGACCAAGCTTGGTGGTTAAATTCGTGTCTTTTCATAGTCAAAACCTTGGTGTGTAGTTGGAGACTTCTATTCTGCCTCATTTTCTGAGTTTTGAGCATTGGAGGTGAGCCATGATCACCTCTTTGTCATTTTGATGATTTAAGCTTGTTTAATCAGTTAAAAAGTAAAACTTGGACCATTTAAGTAAAGGAATGTATTTCTGAGTTCTTAACATGATTATGAATATCTGTTTAGGGAGTCATTGGACTCCCAATCGCTTTTGGACCCTTAAAAATGGGATTATGCAGAAGAATGCTCGAGTTTCTGCTTTCTGTCTGATAAGTATTCGAATACTTTTCGTGTAGTATTCGAATACTTATCCCTTGGTAGTCGAATACTCCTTGCAGGAGTATTGAGATACTTTTCTGGGAAGAAAAGTATTCAGATACCTTTGAAGAAGTATTCGAATACTGGAGAGTATTCGAATACAGTGAGTTTTGGTATTCGGATACTGTGGTATTCAGATGCTTGGGGTGTTGGTATTCGAATACCTTGTGGTATTCGAATATTTTAGTGAAAGTAATCGAATACTTTCTGGAGAGCTTGAGTATTCGAATAATAATCATGCAGTATTCGAATACCTCCTGCAGAAACAACATGAAATGGCTTAAAATGAGCTAGAAAGACTTAATCACTTAATGTAATCTTGAGGAAAGATTATTGGTGATTAATTACTGTTTAAACAGATTGTGATTATGCTGTTTTTGAGCTTGTGTGGACTCTTGGCTTGGATAGTTAGCTTGCAAGGTAAGCTTTCGTGTCCTCGGTTTAGCCATTGTTTGTTCCACCATATCTCATAGGGGGATGGTTTATATGCATGATGTGTTTTCGTGTACTGTTTTATTGAAATGCTATTGAGCTGTTAAGTGCAATTGCTTATGATATGTATGTGGTGTTTCGCCTAGACAGGAAGCCATGGGGTGGTCCTATGGTCGGGTACAGAATGAGTGTGTACTGTGTGGGTAATAGACGTATTCCTGCACTTCTCTAATCAGTAGAATAGTTATAACACACATGACATGATTATCTGCTGCATTGCACTGATTTTGGAACTGATATTGAATTACTGCTTTTAGAACTTATATTGCACATGTAAGTGAGCTTGGGGTGGAAGATCTTTGAGGACCCCTTATCTTACTGAGATTTCTGTTTAGAGATCTCACCCCACGTTTGGGGCACATATTTCAGGTTCAGGTAATGCGTGGGTTGAGACCTCTAGCGGTAAGAGGCCGGAGCTTAGCTGATATTGTTGTTTATATGATGATATGTTTGGATGCTGGATTATATCTGCTGATGATATGCTATTAGCTAGTTATTATTATGTTGCTGTTGTTGAGACTATGTTTGGCTTTGTTGCCTTACTTGGTGAGAATGGGGATTGTCCATGCCACTTTGATTGACTATGTCTTAGTTTAGATCTGTGTTGTAATAATGTATCAGGATTATGTCCGGGCTACGTGTTGTAGTCCCGTGATTTTAGATACTCACAGTTATTTATATATTGAGGTATTCCAGTTAGTGTCTTTTGAAATTACATACAGGCGATGTTTTTATGAAAATGGATAAGTAATCAACTTGGCTAAGTTTAATGACGTCATAATTGCAAAGAAAAAGATATTCTGCATTCTTTTAATTAAGCGTGGCTTAATACGATGACATATTAACAAACTGGGTATACACGGGGTGTTACAAGGGAGGTAATACGTTGACGGAAAATGATGATACTTGTCAAGTAACCGGTATTGGTCTGTTAGTTTCAAGATGGGTGATGGGACAGTCAAAGTCTTAAGGGATGTGAGACTTGTCCCCACCCTGAGGAGAAAACTAATATCCTTGGGGATGTTAGACTTGAATGGTAACATCTTTAAGAGTGAGAAAGGGACTCTAAAGGTTGTTAAGAGGTCTAGGGTGGCTATGATGGGTAAGCTACCGAAAGGTTTATATATTTTAGATGGTGCGACCGTGAGATTTGAGTCCTGTGTGGCCTTGAAGTGTAATACCCTGTAGTACTCTGGTTGTTAACATACATGATATTTAGCGTACACAGCATAAGACTTTATTTTATTAAATATAAAATCGTCTTGTAAAAATATGAGTTAACTTCTTTTCAAAATGTTTTCTAAAATCATTTCCAAAATCGTTCACATGAGATATTGCGTAAGCGTAAATCTGAAACATACAACTACTAACTAATCTCATTAGTCATTATTAGTGGCCATTGACTAACCAAATTTGACAACAAGTATCATTCCTGCTAGAGTCTCACAGACAGCATAAAGCTGTTTAACAGATAACTGGGAGATAAGAATCTCACTCCATAATATAATCCTAACAGACACAGTTGATATATATAGATATCTCACAAGTCCCACACAGACTGTGATCCCCTCAATGGGTCAATACATACGTAAAGGCTCCATGCCCCAAACTAAACATCGATTACAACATGTTTATATACTCAACACATGCATCTAAACAAATACATAATTCTCTATAAGCTCATATAATACAAGTCCTGAGCATTATTACACAATTAACATAATCTCAAAATACATAACTATAGCATGATCAAAGCTCAATATGCTATCAAATAAATATCCACTGGCACTCCAGTAGCCACGTGCTTAGTCCTTGCCCATGAAGGGCTCACCATTATGGTAGGTACCTGAAATGATGTCCCCAAGAAAGGGTGAGATAACAACAATCTCAGTAAGCTCAAGGTTTATAAAGAATCCTCTATTCCTTTGAACTCATTTCTTGCATGACAAGTCAGATATAAAGCACATATATAATCATACATCATAAACATGGCATCATATATCATCCTGGTCAGCTATTAAAGGACTCGAACCCCGAATAGCCAACATCCTGGCATGTCCAGCATGCGTACTATGCAATAACCCCCAGAGTCCAGTCATAGGTAGTCTACACACAAATCTGTGTATAGTATGAAATAACTCAAGAGAATGAACCAAGAAGCCTACATACCCAATCACTGGCCAGGATCCTCATAACATATATCATCAGTGCATCATAACATAATGAATTATATAATCTCTATAAGAATGTGGATCAATGCACATATATCACATATCTCATACTTTCATACAATTGCAACTATAATGTCCAACATCATGGTGGAGTCACAAGAGAAGAGGAACATCCTAAACAAAGAGCTTACCTCAAAGAGCTATACTTAAGCCCACTTGCCTAGGAAAGTACGTATGCTCCAACAAATGTCCTCACAAGCAAGAATCTCTAGGCACACCTATAGAAGGAATCATACATATACATTAATGACATATTAATTAGTCAAGTAAATATACAAGACTTAGCCATTTATTGATTCTATTTCCTTTTTACATACTCATATGCCAATAATATGCCAAACTGTCATACATTAATTACTATAAGTTACTAAGGGGTTCCCATAAACCCACTTAGCCTAAATCTCACTTTTACGGTTATCCTATAACTGTACACGCTTCTGTTTTCTAGTCACTGTGAGAAACCCACTTGCTATAACATTCTCATTTTTAGTATGTTAATCTAGACTTAATTACCTTTCAAACAAGGTATCACACGTCTCATTTGGAGTTCTCTAGCTCCGGTTATCACCGTTTGAAGTTGAACAATCAAAACTGTCTGCCAACCCCAAACAGAGCTCCAAACATCCCTCACCATTTCTTTGATTATAAAAAATATCATAAAATAACTGCTTTCAAATTTTTATACAGATAACTAGATACCTTGAGCTTTAATTTGATATATCATGAGCATAATTTGAGTAAGAACTGAGGGAGAAACAATTCGTGAAAGATGCAGACCCGTACAGCCCCTGCACATGACCTCCCTGGGCAGTCTCTACTCAATCGAACCTACAAAATTCTACACCTCTTCAAATGGTACCAAATTTTTACACAACATAGCTGATATCTCAAGCTCCAAAATGATGTATGGTATGTCCCTATTAGACCTTTGTGGAGGGAGATATGCTCTCCCAAAGTTAGCCTAAAACTATTCGTTTAACCAAAGTGTGTTTAATTAGCGAATCCTAATTAGGTTTAGTTGGAAACCCTAAGTGAACATAAATTTAGGGTTTTTCATTTATTTATATTCCTTATGTAATTCCATATCCTCACTTATGCATTAGTTCATTTACTTCACTAATTACATGATTAGTGGTCCTAAACCCTAATTAGGTCAAATTTTAGGGTTCAAGAGTTAATTAATCAATTATACTAAATCCACTCACTCAATCCCTTCATTAGTGTTCTAATTAAGTCTTAGAACATATTTTAAAATTTCAAAATCTAGGTTACACCATATGGCTGAATTGCATAGTGCACAAAGTTAGGGTTTTTAGTTGTCTTTTTAATTTCTTTCTTTGTTTAATCAAGTACCTCAAGCCATTAATCCACAAAGGTGTCATCTATATTAATTTTAACCATCAAACCCTAATTTAAATGAATAGGGAAGAATCATCGAGGTTAATTTTAGGGTTCTTAGTTCATCCATTTCAAGAAACAACTCACACACAAGCCAAAGATGATACATTTTCTTACAAATCTTCATCTTTCTTGAGTTTAAGACTTCCACCAACACATTTAAACACCAAGACTCCATTTTTAAGAAAATAAACATCATTAACACCATAAAATCATGTTGGCCGAAATCAAAGTGAAGGAAATGAGGGTTTTTGGTCATCTTTTCCATGGATTCAAACTTTACTTCTCTGAGATAACTACTTTAACTCAAGTTCAAGATTTTACCCTCCAAGAACGCTTCTTTTTCTCCAAGAACACACCTTCATGAAATATTAAAAGGATTTAGAACTAAGAACATAAGTTTAAAAGAGTAAATGTAGGTTTTTCAAGAAGAAAATGCAATGAACTGACACTAGGAACTCAAAGAATGACCAAAGGAAATGTGTTCTTCATCAAAGAGGTTCAACCACCATTTTTTTTGCCATAAAAGGAAGGAAATGGAGTTGTTGTATGGAGGAAGTTCAACCACGAAATTTTGGTTCCAAGGTTCAAAAATACTAGCTTTCACAAGTTCAAGAGCTAAGGAACAAGATCGGAGGATTTTGATGAAGTTTAAGTGGTGAAATCTTAGAGAGAATGTGGAGAAAATTTGAAAATCTCCAAGGTAGAGAGACAAGTGTTTGGGCTACTGATGAGGGTGAGGAAGAGAACGTTCTTTATGTTTTTAAGGTTTTGCCATGTCGCCTAAGTGACTTTCTGTCATTTAGTGACACCTAGTATAATTTTTCTTTGAACTGTTATCAGATTTTTATCCGAAAACCACCAAGCTCCCACTTTAAGTAATTAATATTAAGTTTGTTTAATTAAAATGTTTCTAACTCAAAATCTAATTAGTAACTGACAGATACACTTACTGCTGTTTAACTACACTGTAGTCCTTACGGGTATCCTTAACTGTACCCGGACTTCATAACTTTCTTAACTTTACATCATTGGTCTAATTATTAATTTTTTGGCATATTTGGACTTATATTCCTTTTTCTCGTCTTTTTCTCATTTCAAAACTATACTTGTTGCTGTCACAGTAGTAACAGTGACTTTATCAAAATATCCCAATATGGTATCAGAATTCACATAATCAAATTCTCTTATCATTTACGATAATTATATCCTTAGAATAGTCCTCCATCTAAGATTCACTGATTAGGGTTGTCGGATACCTGTTACTGCCTCAGCAGTACAAACTATTAGGTCAAAACTCACTTTCTCGGAATACTCACAATATGGGTGTCAATCTTTACAGAATTGAATTCTAAACTCATCTATGATACTGGTATCATTATAGTAACTCTCTAACTCAGATTCACCTAGTTAGGGTTATTTTACTGTCTATTGCTGCATTAGCAATCAAAATTAACAGGCAGAAATCCACCTGTTTAGAATACTAACAATATGGATATCAAAATTCATATAATTTCTTCCTCATCTCTTTAATGACCCTTAGGTCCTCATAATAACTCTCTAATTTTGAATTATCCAAATTAGGGTTATTATATTCACCACACCTTTTCAAAAGATTTTGTCCTCAAAATCAGATCATACCTGATATCAAACTCAGGATATAGCTGGAGAATGTCATCCTCCCGCTCCCATGTGGCATCCTCTGATGTTAATCCTTCGCATTGGATCTTAACCATGGGAATAACTCTATTCCTCAACTGCTTCTCATCACGAGCTAGAACCTTAGTAGGTCTAACCATAAACTTCAGATCCTTCTTGATCTCTATATCATCATGCTGAAAAATGTGGGAGTCATCATATATGTGTCTGCGGAGCTGACTCACATGGAAAACATCATGTAAATTTGCCAAGTTCGGAGGTAGGGAAAGCTGATAAGCCACCGGTCCGACCCTCTTTACTATCTGACAGGGTCCAATAAATCGTGGACTCAACTTCCTAACTCCTAAGGCACGCCCAAAACCTGTGGTTGGTGATAATTTGATAAACACATGATCCCCTTCTGAATATTCCATGGGTCGATGCTTCCCATCATAATAGCTTTTTTGACGGCTTTGAGCTTTCTTCAGCCGATCTCTGATCATCTCTATCTGCTTTGTAGTCTTTTGAACCAATTCTGATCCCAATAACTGCTTTTTCCCAACCTCAGCCCAACATGTAGGTGTCCTACACCTATGGCCATACAAGGCCTCATTGGAGCCATGCCCAAACTAGCATGATAACTGTTATTGTAGGAGAATTCAACCAATGGCAGGTACTTGTCCCAAGCATTTCCCTGCTCTAGTGCACATGATCTCAACATGTCCTCCAATGTCTAAATGGTTCTCTCCGTCTGACCATCCGTCTGCGGGTGATATGTTGTACTCAATCTCAATTGAGTACCAAAATCCTCATGTAGTGCTCCCCAAAAATGGGAAGTAAACTTCGGGTCCCGATCACTAATAATACTCTCAGGAACGCCATGAAGCTTCATAATCTCTCTAACATATAATCTAGGTAGCTGCTCAGTGAAGAAAGTCGTCTTGACTGGAAGAAAGTGGGCAGACTTAGTCAATCTATCTACCACAACCAAAATAGAATCAAATCCAGCCTGACTCTTGATAATCCAACTACAAAGTCCATGGATATAATAGTCCATTTCCACTCAGGAATCTCTAATGGCTGTAATAAACCTGAAGGCCTCTGATGCTCAAACTTCTCTTTCTGACAAATCCAGCACTTGCTCACAAATTGAGCTATATCTCTCTTCATACCATACCACCAAAAATTTTGTTTCAAATCTTGGTACATCTTAGTGGCACCTGGATGAATGGTGTACTTACCCATACGGGCCTCAGTCAATAATTCTTTCACCATCTACCCTTTCAGAACAATAAGCTTGTCCTTGGAATACTTCACATTAGAATTATCCGTGAAGACAAAATCTTGTTCTTTCATCATCTAAATTTCTTTATCAAGTAATTGTGCCGCATTAATTCTTTCCGCAAGAGAATTCATGACTTCCACCATAGTCATGGCATGTGGGTTGTCTGGTGGAATCACAATAATATACATATCTCTGAATTCCTCAATCAACTTATATTCAGCAATCATTGAATTGGCCACACTCACAGTCTTTCTGCTTAAGGCATAAGGGTGAAAGGAAAGAGCTTGCGAAGCCCAATCCTTTCAAGCCCAAAGAAAAGTCAATAAAAAGACAGGTAAGGCAAAAGGTAAGGGCAAGGAAAAAAATGACACTGAGTGCTTCCATTGTGACAAGAAAGGCCATTGGAAGGGGAACTGTCCTGGCTACATCAAGAGAATGATGGAAAAGAAGCATGGTGATGCTTCTACCTCAGGTACTTACATCATTAAGGTTAATTTTTCTTGTGCTAACCTGGCTTCGTGGGTATTAGATACCGGTTGTGTTTCTCACATCTACAATATGTTGTAGGTGCTTAGGAATCCGAGGAAGCTTGACAAGAACGAGGTCGATCTTCGAGTTGGGAATGGAGCAAGAGTTACTTCATTGGCTATTGGAGATGTTGACCTTGTTTTGCCTACGGGCCTTATGTTGCTTTGAAGAATTGTCTTTATATTCCTAACATTTCTAGAAACATTATTTCTATTTCTTGTTTAGAACAAGAAGGTTTTGTATTTACTATTAAGAGTGATGAATTTTCTATCATTATGAATGATATTGTTTTTGCTATTGCTTCTTTGGTAATTGGTTATATGTTCTAGAAATGGAAAATAAAGTCCTCAATGTGAATGTGAAACGACCTAGGATAGATAATCAATCTTATCTTTGGCATTATAGACTAGGACACATAAACGAAACAAGATTGTCTAGGCTACATGCAAATGGATACCTAGATTCCATGGATTTAGAATCCTATGGACCTTGTGAGTCTTGTCTAGCAGGGAAAATGACTCAGACCAAGCCCAAAAGGCTTGAAAGTCATAGGGCTAATGAGTTGTTAGGACTCATTCACTCTTATGTACGTGGTCCAATGTCTGTCAATGCTAGAGGTAGATATTCCTACTTTATTACCTTTACTGATGATAAGTCAAGATTTGGTATGTATGCTTGATGAGACATAAATCTAAGGCCTTTGAAAAGTTCAAGGAGTATAGGAGTGAAGTAGAGAAACAACGATGCAAGATGATTAAGACCTTACGATCAAATCGTGGTGGCGAATATCTGAGCAACGAGTTTCAAGATTATCTAAATGAGAATGAGATTCTCTCACAGCTTACTGCGCCTTACACGCCACACCAGAATGGTGTATCCGAATGGAAGAACCGAACCTTATTGGATATGGTTAGGTCCATGATGAGTGAGACAGAACTCCCAAAATCATTTTGGGTGTGCCTTAAGCACTATAACATACCTTCTGAATGTGGTACCTTCTAAATCTGTTCAGACCATTCCATATGAGATATGGACTGGTAGAAGGCCAAACTTAAGCTACCTCAAGGTTTGGGGATCTTTGACATATGTCAAAGCATTGACTTCAAATAAGCTTAGTGCTAAGTGTACTAAATGTCTATTTGTGGGGTTGATAACACATATTTTGTTACACTTATTTGTTACTCTTGATTAGTATTTTTAGGATTTATTTGAATAAAATAATGATTGTTAGAGTTAATTTAGGTTTTTAGTTTTTAATTGGGTTTAATTTATTTTCGTCAGAATTTTTCAGCTTTACGTTACTTCTGTATTTTGGCCATATCTCGGTCCATAGTTGTCGGATTGACTCCGTTCTTGTTGGGTTTTTCAGATAACACAGAGAGCTACAATTCTTAGCAGAGCTCTAAGCCCAATTCGGACTAGAAGCTGGTCGATTTCGGACACCAAGTTGGACGCGTTTTGCTGAAGTTTTGTTTGACTATTGGGCTTGTAATTTAAATTAAAACCCAATTACTTAAGTGGCCCAAAGCCAAGTTTTATTGTTTCATTTTATTTTATTCGGTTTTTTATTTTATGTTTGGGCTGAAGCGATGAAACCCTAGCCGTCCTGCGTGACGGCTATTTAAAGGGGACTCTAGGAAACCCTTGGTAGTCAGTTTTTACAACAGAGAAGTTCTCTCTGAGTTTTTATTCAATTGCGTTCTTCATCTTTTTTGTTCTTCTTCTTCTTTTCATTTCAATTATGTTTACCTTAGCCATGCGAGGCTAAGAACCTTTTAATCAACCTAAGGGTAATGGATTCCATGGATTGGTCTTGAGGATCTGCGTTTATTTCAAATCAGTTTTGTTTCCCTTCCCAACTCAGATTGATATCGTGCGATCGTGGATATTCAATCTGAGGTTCGCGATTGCGATTATGGAAAGGGATTAATCATCAGATTTGATGATTAGGTTGATTGACCCTATGACCTTAAATCAAGCGGGCTGATACTCTGCGATTGTATGAGTAGAAGCATCGTCTTTGATCAAATGCTAAGCGATCGCTTAGAGAGGGTTGTCAATTGGAAATAAGGATTCTGATCCGATTGACAAATCAATCACGATTTTGATATCTTCTTATCCGAGGAAAGACGTCCATGGAACCCAAACCTTAGGTTGGTTATTTTTAATTACGAATTTTTATTCCAAATTTATATTCTGCCTTTTTAATTATTGAATCAAAATCCAAAACCCCCCTTTTAATTTTCTGTTCTCATAAGCGATTTTAACCAAAACAATTTCCTTGAGAGACGACTTAGGGTTTCCACTTTACTGCAAATTTTCTGAACCCTAAAGAATTAATTTTTAATTTGCGCGAGTTCGACAACTCGTGTCAAATTTGGCGCCGTTGCCGGGGAAATTGCATCGGTCTAAATCGTTTTCTGATTCTTGATCATCTTCTTTTTCATCTTCATCTTCTTTTTCTTTAATTTTCGTTTCTGAAAAAAAAAAAAAAAAAAAAAAAAAAAAAAAATTTAAATTTTTTTTTTTTTGTGTCTTATCGTACGTTTCGTGATTTTACTGCTGTATGCTTTGCCTATGATGCATGACTAGGAGTAATACCAGTGTTGATGATTTATATGCATATGACCCTGAGATAGATAGATCATTGCATGCTGCTAGTAGAGCTCGTAGGTTGACTTACAGTAGAGTTGTTCCTGAGCATACCTTAGAGTCTGTTGAGTCTATCGAGTCTGTTTGTTCGAGTCCTTTACATAGTGTTTATTCGTTTGGTCATTTATTTGATTCTGAAATCATGGGTGATAGAACACTTAAGCAATTGGCTGCTCCTAATGTTGATAATGAGCAGCCCTTGTGTATTCGTTATACTAATCCTGTTGTACCTTTTGAGCTTAAGTCTGGACTAATACACTTGCTGCCCAAGTTTCATGGTCTTGCAGGTGAGGATCCCCACAAACATCTGAAGGAATTTCATATAGTCTGCAGCACTATGAAGCCAACAGGGGTGGATGAGGAACAAATCAAGCTGCGTGCTTTCCCTTTCTCTTTGGACAGTGGAGCTAAGGACTGGTTGTACTACCTGCCACCTTCCTCCATTGTAAGCTGGAATGACATGGCCAGATTGTTTCTGGAGAAATTCTTCCCTTCATCCAGGGCCACTTCAATCAGAAAGGAGATCAGTGGCATAAGGCAAGCTAATGGGGAGAACATGCATGAGTATTGGGAGCGATTTAAAAGGCTTTGTTCAAGCTGCCCACACCATCAAATTCCAGACAATCTCCTGCTTGTTTACTTCTATGAAGGGCTGCTGCCTATGGATAGGAACCTTCTGGATGCAGCTAGTGGAGGAGTCCTGAGCAATAAAACACCTAATGAAGCCAAGGAGCTGATTGCTGAAATAGCTGCTAATGCTCAACAATTTGGCACTAGAGCCAACAGCAGTGCAGTCTTCCAAGTGCAAACTCCTCCAATGCAAAATCCAACAGTAGCAGCAACAGGAGCATCAAGCACAGATAACCAGAGAATGGAGAACAGACTTGATGAGCTGACATCAATGGTGAGGCAGTTGGCAGTGACACAGACTGTGCAACCTTCTGCTCAACAGATAAGCAACTTGTGTGGCATCTGCTGTGATCCTTCTCACCCCACGGATGCCTGTCCTTCCTTTCATCAAGACAACGATTTCCAAGATGATCAGTCTGTTGCTGCAATTTTTCCTGGAAAGCCACAGTACCAACAGCAGCAGCAACAACAGTACCAGCAGCAGCAAAATAATCCATTCTCCAACACTTACAATCCTGGCTGGAAGAATCATCCCAACCTCAGATGGAACCAGAATCAGCAAAATGTTCCATATCAAAGTCAACAAAATTTTCCATACCAGCAGAAGCAGCAGTTCATTCCACAGCAGAGACAAAACTTCCAGCAACCTGCTCCCCAACAGTTGCAACAACAACCACCAGTGCAGCAGCAAAACAGTGGCAGTGGTCCTTCTTTGGAGGACTTAATGAAACAGATGGCCACTAGCAATCTGCAGTTCCAGCAGAGGACTGAGTCTTCTATTCAGAATCTGCAAACACAGATTGGCCAGCTTGCAACGTCAGTAAATCAAAATCAACAAGCAAGTGGCAGCTCCCTTCCATCCCAAACAGTTCCAAATCCAAAAGGAAGCGGAAATGTGAGTGCTATTACTTTGCGGTCTGGAAAGCAAATGGAGGAGCCAACCCACACTGCTGCTGAGACATCCAATGGAGGTGACACTAGCTCCAAGAAGCAGAGCACTGATACATCTGATGTCCATATCCCTTTGCCATTTCCTCAGAGAGCCACTCAGTCAAAGAAGCAGTCAGCAAAGGTTCAAGATAAAGAGATACTTGACACCTTCCGGAAAGTTGAGGTGAACATCCCTCTTTTGGATGCAATACAGCAGATTCCGCGATATGCCAAGTTTCTAAAGGAGCTGTGCACCAACAAGAGGAGACTGAAGGGAGATGAGCAGGTTAACCTGAGTCAGAATGTATCGGCACTCATCCAGCCCATGCCTAAAAAGTGTCAAGATCCAGGGACATTTACTATCCCTTGCGTGATTGGCAATTCTGTTTTTCATGATTGCATGCTAGACTTAGGAGCTTCCATCAATGTTATGCCTGCATCTGTGTTTAAGTCTCTTGGTCTTGGTCCTTTGCGTGCCACTGGTATTGTGGTTACGTTAGCTAATAGGAGTAGTATTCACCCATCTGGTTTGATTGAGGATGTATTAGTCAGAGTTAATAATCTGATTTTTCCTGCTGATTTCTACATTTTAGAAATGGAGAGTGAGACTGCTACTAATAGATCCCCAATCATACTTGGTAGGCCTTTCATGAGGACAGCTAGGACCAAGATAGATGTTCATTCTGGTACTCTTTCCATGGAATTTGGTGATAGCATTGTGCATTTTAATATATTTGATGCCATGAAACATCCTAGGGAAGAGCATTCTGTCTTCTGCATAGATGTGATAGATGACGTTGTTGAGGATATTTCTGCTACATTCCTTGCTGAGTTTTCTACTGATTTTGATTCTGATTTCTGTGGTTGTGGTGATAGTCGAGAGTGCATTGTATGTGATGAAATAGCATCTCATCTTTCTGGTTTCAATGATGCACTAATTGATGATTCTGATTATGAGTGTGAATCTGCATTTTCTGAATTGCCTGCTGATATTATTGATGATCCTAATCCTGTTTCTGAGAATTTGTTTACAGGCATTGCTGCTGACTTGTTTTCTGCAGAATTTGCACCACCAACTACACCTCTTCCATCCATTGAGCAGCCTCCGAAATTGGAGTTGAAGGTTCTGCCCGACCACTTGAAATATGCATTTCTTGAAGAGAATGAGCAGCTACCAGTCATTGTGGCAAAGAACCTTCTACCTGAGCAGGAGGATAAACTGTTAACCTTGCTGAAGGAAAATAAGAGGGCAATTGGGTGGACAATGGCTGACATTATTGGTATTAGTCCTTCGACATGCATGCACCGTATTCTACTTGAAGAAGGAGCTAAACCAGTGAGACAACCCCAAAGGCGTTTGAACCCACTGATTCTAGATGTGGTGAAGAAGGAAGTAACAAAACTCTTGCAAGCTGGCATGATTTACCCCATCTCTGATAGCCAATGGGTGAGTCCTGTTCAGGTGGTCCCTAAAAAGTCGGGAGTCACTGTGATTGCCAACCAAAATAATGAGCTGATCACAACAAGAGCTCAAAACAGTTGGAGAGTATGTATAGACTACCGTAGGCTCAACCAGGCAACCCGCAAAGATCACTACCCTCTTCCATTTATTGATCAGATGTTGGAGCGGTTGGCTGGTAAATCGCACTACTGTTTTTTGGATGGATACTCAGGCTACTTCCAGATCCACATTGCACCTGAGGATCAGGAGAAGACGACCTTCACATGCCCCTTTGGCACATATGCATACAGGCGGATGCCCTTTGGACTTTGCAACGCACCAGGTACTTTTCAGCGTTGTATGGTAAGCATCTTTTCTGAGTTGTTAGAGGATTGCATGGAGGTTTTTATGGATGATTTTAGTGTCTATGGTTCTTCTTATGATGCATGTTTGGATAATTTGGGTAGAGTTCTGAACAAATGCATTCAAACCAATCTTGTGTTGAATTTTGAAAAATGTCATTTCATGGTTGAGTCAGGGATAGTTTTAGGGCATGTTGTCTCTAAAAAGGGTATTGAAGTGGATCCTGCTAAAATTGATGTTATTACTGCTTTGCCTTACCCCGCTTCTGTGCGGGAAGTTCGTTCTTTTCTTGGCCATGCAGGTTTTTACAGGCGCTTCATTCAGGATTTCAGCAAAATCGCTCTTCCATTGTCCAATCTCCTCCAGAAAGACATTGACTTTGAGTTTGGTGAAGCATGCAAGGCAGCTTTTGATCATCTGAAGCGCTGCCTAACCATAGCTCCTGTGATCCGGGCACCAGATTGGTCTATCCCATTTGAGTTGATGTGCGATGCATCCAATTATGCTGTTGGAGCTGTTCTTGCTCAGCGGGTCAACAAGGCCCCACATGTCATTGCATATGCATCCAGGACGTTGGATTCTGCTCAATCCAACTATACCACCACTGAAAAAGAACTCTTGGCTATAGTATTTGCTCTTGATAAGTTTCGGTCATATCTTTTAGATACCAAGGTTGTTGTTTTCTCTGACCATGCAGCTTTGAAATTTCTTTTAAAGAAAGCAGATGCTAAGCCTAGACTCATCCGATGGATGTTGCTGCTTCAAGAGTTTGACATTGAGATCAAGGATAGAAGTGGAGCGGAAAACCAAGTTGCTGATCATCTGAGCCGCATCACCTCTCTTCCATCTGACCCTGTACCTATTGGGGATGATTTCCCTGATGAGCAACTTTTACAGCTGCAAGGTAAGTTCCCTTGGTTTGCCGATTTAGTTAATTACTTGGTTGCTGGAGCGTTACCTGTTGACTTCACTAAGGCTCAGATTTTGAAATTGAAAAGTGAGTCTAAATACTATGTGTGGGACGATCCTTACTTGTGGAGATTTTGTAGTGACCAAGTGGTTAGGAGATGTGTGCCTGACAGTGAGACTCTATCTGTTTTAAATTTTTGTCATGCATCTGCCTGTGGTGGTCATTTTGGACCACAAAGAACTGCTAGGAAGGTTCTAGATTCTGGTTTATTCTGGCCTTCTCTATTTCATGATGCTTATGAGTTTTGTAAGTCTTGTGCTAATTGTCAGAGAGCAGGTAGCATTTCCCGTAGACATGAGATGCCCCAAAACCCTATACTTTTCTGTGAGGTTTTTGATGTTTGGGGTATTGATTTTATGGGTCCCTTTCCTGTTTCCTTTGGTTTTGCTTACATACTCTTAGCTGTGGATTATGTCTCTAAATGGGTTGAGGCGAAAGCCACCCGAACTGATGATTCTGCTGTTGTTGTAGATTTTGTCCGTTCTCATATTTTCTGCAGGTTTGGTATTCCTCGAGCTATTATCAGTGACCAGGGCTCACATTTCTGCAACAGGAGCATGGAGGCCTTACTTAAGAAATATGGAGTCCTCCACAAAGTATCTACAGCATACCATCCACAGACAAATGGCCAAGCTGAAATTTCAAACAGAGAGGTTAAGCAAATCCTTCAAAAGACTGTCAATGCTAATAGAAAGGATTGGAGCAAGAAGTTGGAAGATGCTTTGTGGGCATACAGGACGGCCTATAAGACTCCGATTGGAATGTCCCCTTACCGGCTTGTTTATGGTAAGGCATGTCACCTGCCAGTGGAGCTGGAGCATCGGGCATATTGGGCTGTGAAACAGTGTAACATGGACCTAATCCAGTCAGGTGGAGAAAGGAAACTACAGCTGCAAGAGTTAGAGGAGCTTCGTCTGGATGCCTATGAGAGCTCACGCCTATACAAGGAAAAGACAAAGGCATTCCATGATAAGCAGATCCTGAGGAAAGAATTTGCAGTGGGCCAGAGTGTGCTGTTATTCAATTCCCGTCTTAAGTTTATGCCTGGTAAACTCAGATCAAGATGGGATGGCCCCTTTATTATTACTGCTATTTTTCCTTATGGAGCAGTTGAATTAAGTGATAAGCAGACTGGGAACACATTTACTGTGAATGGGCATCGTCTGAAGCCCTTCTATGAAGGAACACCACAGCAGCCTGAGGATACAGAGATGGAAGCAGAGATCAGGCTGCTTGAAGCTGTTTATTCTCCTTAGGGAGCTCAGGGGAGTTTTCTTCCCTCTTTTCTTTTCTTTCTGTTATTTGCATTTTCTTTTCTTTCTGTTATTTGCATCTTCTTCTTTCTTTTCGTTTTTGATTTTTCATAGGAGATTTTCCTTTTCTTTCTGGTAATTATTGAGTGGTACATGGAGTAGACTTCGATCACAGTGTTTGATAGCACAATCTGTTAGGCTTTGATCTCGATTCTTGGATTACAACTACCTGTTGATTGATTCTGTGCTGTTGATTGCATGACTTGGTTTACCCTTGTTATCCCTTGGTGAGCCCCTTTGAGCCTTTATATCTTTTATTTCTTAAGCCGCATTACAAGCCTAAGTGAAAAACCAATTAATTCCACACCCTGGAGTTT
>NW_026898510.1:0-54613 GCF_033153095.1 Gastrolobium bilobum
GCAACATCAATGGATTGAATAGTTCAAAATATATAACAAAGCATTCAAATGATTCAAGTAAGTGCAAATATGCCATGAAAGTGGATTTAAACCTCAAAGTGCTCAATATATCATAAATCCAACACAAATTATCCATACAAATCAAGACATACAAATATAAGCACATGGTCCAAGTACAAAGCATTTATATCACAAAGATCTAAGATATGCAAATAATAATACAATGCGAAGCATCAAATCCTAGTTGAACATTGTATAGAATATTGCAAGAGATATGACAAATGATTTTCTCCCATTTTTGCTAGCATAAAATAATATGCGCAAGTTGTAGGCATATGACTAGCATGACTTTGATAATAGCAAGCATAAGATTCGTAGACATGTATTAAGGAAGTGGCTTTAATAGCATAAATCATTCGAAATATCTACACAAATATTTATAGCAATATTATGTCATATGCAAGCAATTAGAGAGATTAGGAGACTTAGCCAATTTATGGAGTATTTTGCAAATTAAACCTTTTTGAAGTATCTCCAATATCGTTATTCTCCATTCCTTTGTAAGCTCTTAGCTTTGTTCTTGTTGTTGAGGTGAATTTTCAATTATGACTTCGTTCTTTTGCTCTCATCTTTTTCACTTTTCTTATCACCAAAAGAATGTAGGTCAACTTTCCTACAATATAATCATCACAAACATTCTTTCTAGGCATAATAGAGTTAGTCTTTTTAAAAACAAGAATTATTGACTCTTCCATTGTCATAATTATTTTATACGCCAAGTGATGGATATAAAAAATAAATGCTAGGCTCTCCTTCAAATCATGCATACTAGTAAAATATAAGTCATATGATTACACATGCATGTATTAAGAGAAATATATCCATTGTTATGCATATAAAAATATCAATCAATAATGGATATGTAAGATATTTTAAAAATTAAATAATTGATGATGGCAAGTCATAAGAATTTCAAAACGAAAAGGTTGAACTAGCCATTATAACATAAGATGGATCAAATAAAACATGTTTTACCTAACCAAGTAAGCATGTGAGAAAGATGAAAATATTTTGCATCAAAAGCACATATTCTTTGAGTGTAAACTAAGAACATTTGAAGTATCTTTCCTTAATTTCTCATTTGTAAATCTTTTCAAAGATTGAAGTTTGGAACTTTCTAAAATTTTCTCTCAATATTAGATAACTTTTTTTTTCAAAGCAATTGGAGAGAGTATTACATATATATCATGTATCCAAACATTTTTCCAATTTTTAAGATAACAAAAAGGTGAAAGATACTTTCAACATCTTGAAATGGTTCTCAAGGGTATAAGATTTTTAAAATCTTCTTTCAAATGACATAAGAGGTTTTTCTTCAAAATCAAGTCAAAAGCTCATTTAATAAAAAGATTTTCACAAGAATTGTATCACTTAGAAACAAGATGATTATTGATTAAAGTTTCATCTTGCTATTGGAATCAAAATATGTAAATATTCAAACAGTGTTTACTCAATATGCAATGACAAAATTCAAGATATAAGATCTAATTATACATTTTTTTCCATGCTAACCATATTTCTCATGCAAGGAAGGAACAAGTATCATATCATCCATACTATAGAATTCCATAAGAGTTAGGGATAGTGATACTTATCGAGATCAAATATGATGTGATGTTCCTTATTCATGGTGATCATAGCCACTTGAGCTTTCTTCCTTTGAGTTTTCCATTTGTGAGTAAGTGAAGAGAGTCTCTTTTGGTGCTATTCAGTCATCTCTTTCTTTGTCCACATATGCTTGACACTTTAATATTTGGTTGCCATATTTGATTACCAATTGTAGAATTAACTTTTAAAGCTTTTCAAATAAAAGGTTAGCAACAAATATCATTTAAGCACATCTCCAAGCATAAATTAGATTGATGAGCAACATAAGCCATTTATCATATTCTTAACCACAAATATATATATATATGCAAACATAAATGAAGCACATATTATCTTGAATCTTAAAATGTATATTTAAGCATAGTCAAAGCATGATTCAAGATTAGCAAGAAATATATGACCATTATTAAAACATATTGGGATATTTTGAAGCAAGTAATGATCATATAAGTCATGTTATTATAGATGGGAAATTTTAAACATAATCACATGTTAATCCAAAAGATATTACTTCTTTTCAAAAAACTAATACTTGAAAGATCATGGAATTAGCATTTTACACAGATTTTTCTTGTTTTAAGAGTATGGCATATGTCAAGCAATTAATACAAGAAGATATTTAATTTCCTAATCTTCAAGTAAGCATGTGATACATTTAAACACATAACAAAGAAGTCAAATCATTTTTGTGCATGTATAACTCCAAGTAAAAACAAGGATATACTATAAAGGTCAAGTTCAAAAAGATTATCATGCTATTGTAACAAATACATGAGCCTACTAGCATATATAATAACATTTAGTGCATATTGCTAAAATAACACATCAATAGAATGTGTAAGCATATCAACTAAATCTCAAAGAATTCCCTAATTATTATGTATATAGCATTTAGAGCACAAAGAGGGATAGAAGTAACCGAATTTGAATTCTTTCAATTTAGAATATGGCTCCTTGAGATTATCATGAATATCCTTGTACTTTATCATGCTTGCATCCCTTCTTGGATGTTGGATACTTTTATGCTTTCCAAGTCTCACGTTGAATAAACTTATTTCATTTGAATACATTCTTGAGGTAGTTATAATCCTATAATTCAAAACACTTTTGGTATCCACTTTGGATCCATAGAGGTTAGTCATTGATCATCAATTCATTATTCTCTCATAAAGATAAATAATACCACACACAAATTGAGCATAACAAGTTAAATAATCATTTTAGCATTGAGCACAAAGTCAATAACATTTCCACAGTTTCTTTTTCATAAACCCGTAATCTTGTAATTAAAACTGGGAATTCATCAACACTTAAAAAATTCTGAATTTTGGATATGTTATAGTACACATCTCGAGCTTTCTAACAAGATATAGATCATGTCAATCAGAGTTCTATAGCTCAAGATATGATCAGTTAAATTTGTTGCATTGAAATAGAGTATTTAACAAAACAGTCACATCCCCGAATTTACTGGAATAATGTACGCTTCCAAAAATTCTAAAAAATTTCAGTATTAAACTTGATTGAACTATCTTTGTAGTGCCACTGGTTTCATGCTTAAAGGATTTGTATAGCTCAAGTTATGTTCATTTTAAGTAAACTATTCCGTAACAGAATTTATGACAAAACAGCTATGTTCACGAGATATCTAGGAGCATTATACATGACTAAAAATTATGAAAATTTCCAGAATTAAATTTTGTCAAGTTATCTTTCAATGGCCACCGGTTTCACTTAAAAACAATTTCTGTAACTCAAGATATGCATAAAACAATTCAGCTGTGTCAGAAATCAACATATAAGTGAACAACAATATATATAATCATGTTCTATTCATAATTTTAAACATTTAAATCAAGAGCATATTATTTTATCCATTACCTAAGGCCTAAAAGATATATATCTCATATTCATTGGATTCACATGTGAATAAGCATAAGAGGTAATTATATTTGATACCTTGGCCTTTGTAATCAAGTGAAGACTTTTTCTAACCCATTGCTTCTCTCTTTGGATTTTGAACCTTTTAGGTTCCACCTCGCGGATGTGAGAAGCTTTGGCTGTAGTTCCATTACTTCTTTGATTGATAATTCCATCATTGGGCCTAGTAAGCATTTTCCTTGATGATTCCTTTTTCCCTTGACCTCTTTGTCCATCATTTTGAATAATTTTCTACGCATTGGAGAAGCTATGAGGACTTTTTGGTACCCATTTCATCTTGGGTCCTTGAGCGTTGGGAATAACATTTATAGAAGTTTTGACAACCCAAGCCAACTTGTTTCTCATGTAAGAATTTCTTCTATGATAGCACAAATGAGAAATATGTCCTACTTTACCACAATAATTACATACAACGTGTTTGCAAGATAACTTGTTCTTTTCAAGCTCAACTTTCAAATTTTTGACTTTCTTGCTATTATCATTATTCAAGCTATTATTTCCACAATCATTTATAGTTCTTCCATGTACAAAAGTATCATTATTATTTTCATTTTCAAACATGGAATATGAGCATGTAAGATTATCAATTATGGAAAGTTTGGATGATAATTCCTCAACTTGATTATCAACATCAATGCGATTTTTAAGAATGATTGAGGGTTCACATTTCAAGGATATGTCATCTTCTTGAAAATCATATATATTTTTCAAATATTCAATTTGATTTTCAATGAAGAATATACTTTGTATAGAAGCCAAATTTCTATTTTTCAAGTTCAACAGGTTATCATTTAAATCATCATATGCACATTGCAAATTATCATGTTTAGGACTATAATCAAGGTTTGTATTATTTACCTCAACTAGAATGTCATCATTGTCACAAAGAGGTTTTGAGCTTCTTTGATCACTTTTAATCTCTTCTTGAGTGCATTCATCATCTTTTTCTTCTTCCAATGGATTTTGCTCTTCTTACTCTCTATATGCATCTTTATGCACAAAATTATCATTGACAAGATAGATAGCAATAAGAATATCCCATATATCTTTAGCATTCATACAATATTTAATCTTAGCATATGCATCATCATATACACTTTTTCTAAGCATTTGCATAGCCTCAATATTAAAGGCAAAACATCTTTTATTGAAATCATTCATGCATTCTTCTATTTTCAATGAAAAACCTTTATCTACAACATGCCACATACAAAGATGAATTGATTTAATAAAAACTTCCATTCTTTTCACCCAATATTCAAAATCATTACCATCAAAGAATGATGGTTTATCACATTCAAAGCCTTGCATTTTTTGTTTGATTTAAAAATAAATTATATTGGAAGCCCCAACAAAGATCTTTAACTCTAGGCGGTTAAACCTCTAACTGAGCACTAGACTCTGATACCACTTGTTAGGAATGTGGCTTCCATACTCAAGAGGGGGGGTGAATTGAGTATTACAAGATTTTCGCAAAAGCCCCCTTCTAGTTTCTAAATAATCATTTCAAGCAAACTTTGATATATGAAAAGCTAATCAATACATTCAAACAATTCTTAATATATAATATATCACAATTATAGAATTTATTCTAGCACATTCAAGATATCAAAGAAACAATTAAAGTGCTAGAAATAAAGAGTATAGAGTTTAGAGAATTGCAAACACAATATATTCTGGTTCGGTCACCACCACTTGTGACCTACGTCCAGACTGAAGCCGCTCGATCAACTCTTTCACTAATGGTCAAGCTTCACGGGTGCTTGACAAACCTTTACAATCTTCCAAGACTTCGGGTTCTTGGATACCTTACAATCTCCAAGTTTACGGGTACTTGGCAACCTTACAATTCACTCCAAATTTACTTAGGTATTTGGCTACCTCTCAAACAATGGGTCTCACAACCCTTTCAACTTAAGAATATAAGGATAGAAATATTTGAAAATGAATATACACTCTCAAAGTGTGGATATACAACTTGAAGCACTATGAGTATATGAATTTTCAAGATATGAGCTCAAATATGTTTGATCTTTGAAAGATATGAAAGAATATGCAAATGATAGTGTAAAATCTCTCAAAATATGCTTAATATGTGTAGGAATGATGCCCAATGCGTTTTAGAGTCATTGGGAATGTATATATAGTGTTTCCATTGAAAACTAGCCGTTTATAGCCGTTATATGCATTCTGTCACAGTGGTAATCGATTACCAAATGATGGGTAATCGATTACCTCAAATGGTAATCGATTACCATATTATGGTAATCGATTACCAACCTGACAGCAAGAACATTGTTTCGTATTTTTGGCATAATTTGAGTTATACTTGTCAGATTGATGTGATCTTGGTGTCGTTGAAAAGATAAAAGAAAGATTTACAACTTATATGAAGAACACAAGATCTAAATCCATCATCTTGGATACGAAAAATGTATGGAAGGCAGAAGCAAAATTATGCAACAAATTTTAAGTTCAAATGTGTTCTAACTTTTTTCTAACCACTTTTTGTGAAAGATCTTGACTTGATAAATATGTTTTGAAGTTATAAAATATGTCAAGGATCTTTTCCATGAGTTTTTCAAATTTCTTTCAAGTATATAAAGGTTATGATTATGCAATTCGAAACACACGTTTA
This sequence comes from Gastrolobium bilobum, assembly GCF_033153095.1. Classification (NCBI taxonomy): domain Eukaryota; kingdom Viridiplantae; phylum Streptophyta; class Magnoliopsida; order Fabales; family Fabaceae; genus Gastrolobium; species Gastrolobium bilobum. The sequence goes on from NW_026898510.1 coordinate 6,248, forward strand.
CTTTGAGAAAAACTTTGAGCTCATGCAATGCAATCTATCATATACCCTTACATATATTCTAAGTCCTAAAAATATATTCCAAATATGATTTTAGACTTAGCTTTATGTCTTGTGTCTTGGATATTTACTTGAACTTGATGCTTTGACTTGTTGGATATGACAATGCTTGACACTTTGTTGGTTTTGATCATTGGTGTTGCTCTTCTAATTATTCTTTGTTGCTCTTGATTCAATGATCTTGCCACTTTGATATGACATCATTCTTCTTGTGTGGCTACATCATACATATTCAATATCCATATATGGTTGATGTTTTTTTTTTCTCTTGATCAAAGCTCTTCTCTTTTTGTTGTTGCCATTTTGTTATCATCAAAACATACCTTGTATCTACAGGTCATTGACACGGTCGAGGTATTGGGTCACTGGTTCAACCAGTAGGTCACTGGTTTAACCGCATGACCCGGTAATTATATGCAATTTTATAATTTATATTAAAAAATTATAAACATACTCAAATATCTAAAAAAAATGATAAAAATTTCAAATATTTTAATATAAAAAATAATAAATGACATTATTATCCAATAAAAGATCATACAAAAATATAATGATCGTAATACGAGACTTTAGGTTAAGAAAATGACATTTCTAACTATAAATCAAATCAAAATTTTCTGTATAGTGCATAATTGAGATAATATTAGTGTTGTAGGTACATAACTTATGTAAGTCAATAAGCAAAAAAATATTCAAATATGTCCATTATGATTTTATTTTTTTTTAAAAATTAGATTATTTTTTTTGGGACCGGGCCGGTTCACTGGTTAACCAACCGGGTCACCGGTTTTCATGAAAATCGGTCGGGTCACACCGGTTCTGATGAATAACCGGTTCGTTGCTTCAACCGGACCGGTTATATGATCGATTTACTGGTTCCCGGGTCGACCCGGCCTGGTCGGTTCGAGTTTCATAACACTGAGCAATACGGTCTATCCAGGACCTAACAAAAAATAATTTTCTTATGCGGTAGGAAAATAATTATCTTATGTATTAGGAATAAAATTATAAGTGCAAATCACATCTGAGAGTATAGAAAAAAAATAAAGATGAGATTCACATCTCCTTTGTATATATTAAAATTTTATTTATGGGAAATATAATCGTTACTCTTTTTTTTTTTGAATACTATAACCGTTACTTTTTAATATAACAGCCAGAGAACTTAAAAAAAAAACTAAACCAAAGATCTTCTTAGTTGTTTGCTAGTCCTTTTTAAAAAACTAATCTCTTTTATTTATTATTATTATTGTTGTTAGGGAATAACATCTGTCATTTTAAAGGATATAAGTTTATATCCTTTTAGATCCTAACCGTTGATTTTCGTCCATCAACAGTTATAATTTATTGGATCAAAATTATTAATTAATTAATAATAATTTTGATCCATTAAGTTTGACCTAATAGATTATAACCGTTGATGGACGGAAATCAACGGTTAGGATCTAAAAATATATAAGCTTATATCCTTTAAAAGGATAGATACTTTTCTCTTGTTGTTATCATCATTGTTTCTTTTTTAAAATCTTTTCTTGCTTTTTTATCTGGTCAATATAGGATAGCAGGTCCATAATTTATAGCCAAGCAAGCACTCGCATGTTTAATGATTTAAAAACAAAAGTAGATTATTTTTCTGCGTGGTACTATGAAATCAATCATGCACGCATGAACAAAAATTCATCCAAAAATTAAACTAAAATGAGTGTTTATATTGGACTTGGTGATTTAAAGTAACATTTTTTTTTTCCAAGAATGAGGTAGGAGACTAACAGAAAACTCGACTTGTCAGGCAAAAGTTTTCCATTTTGGTTCAATAAGCTTGATCGCGGAGCCATGCAGATCGGCACATCTAAAGGCAATGGAAGTTGCCAAAGAGGCTGGTTGTTTGCTTTCCTATGATCCTAACCTCCGTCTACCGCTGTGGCCCTCGGCGGAGGAAGCCCGCCAGCAAATAATGAGCATATGGGAAAAGGCTGATTTGATCAAGGTCAATGATGAGGAGCTTGAGTTCCTTACAGAAAGTGACAAAATTGATGATGCTTCTGCTATGTCATTGTGGTCGATCTAAATGCTTGCTTGCCAACTAGGTGCTTTCAACATTGCTTTTGAGGAGCGTCATGTTGAACAATAAAGTATACAATTTTTATTAAGATATACTCAATTACAACTACTTTCACACTCTTGAACTTTATAAATACTACTTTGAATTATACATTTACACCCACTTATTTTTATTATTTATTCTTGTCAAAGAATAGAGAATAATATATTTTACACTCCCCGTTAAAATCGGCATTATCCTTGCATAATTGCAAAGAGACTGTTTTCTGAATTCGAACCCATGACCTTTCAGTCATGAAGGAACAATTTTACCACTGCTCCGGTTCGCCCCCTTTAGAGAATAGAGAATAATATAAATTATTAAAAAAACTTTTACCCAACAACTTAAACTTTTTGGAGAGCAGAAGTAAAAATAAACGTGTGGAATAAATACATTTACATAAATATATATTTTCTAATTTTAATAAATAATGCATTAAGTTTTCGGTAGTAATACTGAATAAATTTTCATTTTTCTTAATTTGAATCCACACACAATGGTACCATTTGAAGAAAGTTTTTTTTTTGGTGAGAAGGAATAATGTTTTGCTATCTTGCTTTTTAGTCTGGTTTTTCTACAATTGTTTTCCTTTTATATATATATATATATATATATATATATATATATATATATATATAGGGCTTATCGTTTCTCAAGCTGCTTGAGATAATCTTATCTCCGACTACTAAATCATAACCGTACAAAGATGGATCAATGATAATAAAGAAAGAGATAGAAAAAGGAATCATAACCATTCAAAGGTGAATCAATTAATATAAGGAAATAAATTAATAAAACGACGTAATTTTAGATTGTCGGGGATGAACTTATAGCTGCTTGAGAAATGTTCTCATATATATATTACACTTGAGTTGAGACAATCAGGCGCTTCATTGATTAATTTCTATTTTTTATTATTTTATTTTATTTTTGTAAATACATTGATTCATTGTTATTGCTGAGAAAGAATATTAGAGACCACAACAACGTAGACCAAATCCCTTATCAAAGAGGAATCAAGGAATGCATAACAAGAAAAACCTCGATTTGAGTGGTGATTACTTTTCATTTTTCAGTAAAGCTGATTCCATGGATATAGAGCTTACAAAAATTGAAGATAATTTTAGAGATGGAAACTTGTCGACGAATGAATCAGATTCAGCCAATTGGATTCCAAATTCCAATCATGATGAACAAAGAGAGGTATATTTAACTCTAATACAAGATGACAAAGTCTAATTGGCCGGACCTCAGGATCATCAATAATCAATTTTAGTATCCAAACATGTTTTTTTTTTCCAGCATTTTTCAGTCCAATAAAATAGAATTAAAACCAAGTTTTAGTTTTAAAGCAACTTTATTTGGTTCACGAAATGTGAAACGAATTATTGTTAACCAATCAATGAAAGGAATAGTTATACCAGTAAAATATAAATGCGTAATATTATTCTCATGTTATCGGAGAATAACATTACCTTTCTGCAAACACATTTAATAGATAAGTCTTATGTTGCACCGACATCGACACAGGATACAAGATACGACACGACACGATACTCCGACATATTAATTCTAAAAAATATTAAATTTTGACATGTTAGGACACATTTTGATACTGTATAATATCTTTAACTTATGAAGTCTATATTATATTTAATATTCAATAATTTAATAAAAAAATAAAGCTACACTTATAATACCAATCAATTTTATAAAGAAACATAAGATATCCTAAATGTTTATATTAAACTCAATAAAATGATAATCGTAATTGAACGAATCTAATAGTTGGAATTCAAAATGTAACGCAATGTAACCTTTGAACCCTTTTTGAGTTTTTACAACGAGTATTGGAGTGTCAAAAAGTGTCGGAGTGTCGGTGAGTGTCAGACACGACACATCAGGAGTTTTGAAGTATCGGTGATTCATAGGATAAATCTCATAACAAATGTTTCTCTCACCTCATTTTTTTTTCTCTCATGAATTTTTATTTCTGCAAGAAATAATATTATTTTCCGTAATAGGAGTATAGTATTACCCAATAAATAAATATATATATATTTATTTATGTGTATAACACAATCAAATGTATGTTTCAAGGAAGAAATTTCAATTTCAAATATTTTATTTAAATTGATAAAAAGGGCGAAGGAATGTTAAAAGTGAGTTCAAAAGGGAAGTTGGGGGATGAAAGGAGGATCCGTGTAAGGCAACAGTTACCAAAGTGAGTGTCTCATCCAATCCAAATAGCCAATGACGTGTGGGAGACTGCGCCAATGTTATAGTATGATATGAGACAGTTATACTTTCACCTCTAGAATCTCCGGATACAGGAACTTTAGGAAAATTAATTGGACATTGCGTCAAGACTTTGCTTTTCCCTTTTCACTTTTTTTTTTTTCTCGACTAAACCCCATGAACAGAAAGAAATTACAAATCAGAAATTAATAAGTTAGACATATTTCTAGCATCAGCAACTATAAGTTCCATCAACTGAGGAAGAAGATCTTTAAAAATCTTGAAATGAAGATTATTAGTCTGCCCAGCTTTAACTAACCAATAAGCACATTTGTTGTTTTCTGTATTTGCTTTTCCCTTTTCACTCTTTATATTCTCTTTGTCATTGCATATTTTTAAAGAAATGTTTGTGTTAATATAAATTCAGATTTCATAATGAATTTTTTATGATGGAAATAATAAATTTAGCATTAGAAACTTCATTCAAAATTAAAAATAATATACATGTTTATAAAATTTAATAGTACGTTTGTTGTTATTGTCACACAAAGTTAACACAAGTACTCATTTAAGGGAGATGATTTTTCTTCTTTTATCTTTTAGAAATTAGAGGCAATTTGTTCCTTACTCTTCAACTGAATGGTTTGGCGTACAAAACGATCAAATGAATTCGGTTTGAATGAAATGGAATGATTATTTTCGGTTTATAGTTTTGGTACCAACAAAAAATTATAAAATAGATTTCTATAAACAACATAAGTGCTCCTTTAAAAAGTTGTACACCTTCGGATGCAAAAAATATATTAATATTTGTAAAAAATAAATTCAACTCAAAAATTTAAGTTGTTTGGCAAAAATCTTTTTAATTGTTTATATTATTCTCTAACATATTCCCTCGTGCAAGAGTCGGTTGAGATTGAAATGTGGATATTACACAGATCCATTTTTTGTTTTGTTTTATCTTTTGCTTATTTAATTTCATTAGAAATTAGGGGTAAGGATCGAACTCGTTAAATTATGGTTACTAAAGCTCTGATACCATATATATTCTTATACCGGTGTAAGAATAAAAAGTCTTACACCAAATCTTGATAATTAATTTGTTTATATCTAATGGCTCAAATATTTGATAAATTAAAACTGTTAGATATAAAAGATCAACGATTAAGATTGAGAATGTAACTTATATCAATATAAAATAATCTTACCTATATACTGATGAAATTGATAGAACATAACAAAAATGGTGGGTCAGATTTATGTTGTTTTCATTATAAAATTTGCGTCTTTTTCTTCGACAACATATTTTTATTGTGTTATTATTGAATGAAAGAAAAGGACCTAAATTCATAGTGACATTCGACCCTGATTTTTGTTCTTTGTTATTTTCAAGGTATTGGTAGATAGCTTTTTTTTATTTTTTTATTTTTTATTTATAAACCACAAAAGAGATATTCAAGTCGGGAACATTCATATTATGATAGGATTAGCTTTCTCATATGGGATTTTTTGCATTCAGAATGACTTGAACACAAGATCTTACTTAAGCGAAATCCAACATGTACCACTTGAGCCAATCTCTTTTGCTATATTGGTAGATAGCTTTACCATCTCTCTTTCTTTCCTTTTTTGTCTCCTTTTTTGTACAACGTCTAGTTTTCTTTTAACAATTATCCCTAAGTAAAATTTTTGCAACTCAGAGAACATTACGATATTATAAGCCAACATTAATGATTAATGTTATCCCGGTTGTTAGGAATGAATGATGTTCTCGGTGATTAATGTCACTTTATCATTTTAAATAAAAAATTAGATTTCATTACTTTATAAAAATAAACTTCTCCAATTTATAAATTTTGAATTAATAGTTCAATATTTTATATATTTATAATGGGTATAATGTTTCTTATGTTGTAGGAAATAAATTCATTTTCTACACATACATAAAAATATATGGGGCTCATGTGAAAAGAAGAGAAAAAAAAAATATGGGTTCCACACACTTTTATATATATGAGTAGGAGATAAATTTATCTTCATACAACATTATAAACAATAAGCTCATTTACAATTTATATATTATAATTATTAACATTATTGATAATCATAGATACAAGTAATAAAGAGATTGCACCCCTTAACCAGAGGTCTTAAGTTATGTGAATGAAAGAAAAAATTATCTTGTTAGAATCGCCTCAATTGTGGGTTCGACAAGTGCTTAAACCAAAATAATCAGGTAATTGATGAACCAGATGAAGACTATAAAAAATTCGTTAGTCAACATTTTTGTAGATAGATAAATTAAAAAAATTCATATAACTCATTCATTAAAAATTTTAACATGAAGGATCCAATCTCATTTAATTATTAACATAATATTTAAACTTTTATTACTGAATACTCAACAATTTAATATGTATCATAATCATTTTTCAAAACATATACATGATTACAACTTTATGCATTTTAAGTTTAATTTGGACTAGTAATATACTCGAAAAACCATTTAAAGTCCACTGAATTAAGTAAAAAACCCGCATGATACAACTCAAAAGTATCCTTACTTAGTAGCAAACGCGTAGAATGCGCACACACCATCTTGCAAGATCCTTTCAGTGGTTCAGAATTAGTCACCACCTCATACAACCAATGATGGAATGACATGGATAAACTTTTAGCTCAATCGTGTGGGTTGCCATGAGATATCCCAAGATAAAAGAGAGTTGTAAAGGTCTCATAAATGAATCAATCATAATATGTATGGGTATTTGACCCATTTACCCTTTAATTAATTAAAAATTACTAACTCATCCTCGTTTAAAAACATATCATCCATCTGCCCCTATTTGACCGTTGACCTAATTATGTACTCGAGTATATGGATGAATACTCGGGTATATTGGGCAAGAAAATGAATACCCAAGTATAGGACATTCCCTACCCGGGTAGTGTTCATATTCTGAGAAATCTGATGAATTATGTACCCGAGTATCACTATGGATACTCGAGTATCTATCACAGACTGGATTTTTTAAAAACCTCTCCTATCTCATTTTCCCCCCTAACCAATACCCAGGTACATCCTCATAAACCAGAAACCATACCCCATTCCCATTCAATTTCGTCCCGTTTTTCTTCAAATTAAACCAGTTATTTCACCCATTCAAGTGTCACGAACAAAATCCCTATCTTTTTGGGGCCTTCCATCCATGTTTTTGGAGCACAATTTGGGACCAGCTATTTGGCTCGGATTTTGGGTGTTTTTGGCTCGGATCTCTGTTGCTTTTGTGGGTTCTTCTCTTGGTTTGTTATTTCTATATCATTTAAAGCTTTTTCCTTTGAGTTTTGCTTTTCCTTATGTTGATTTTGAATTATGTTGTTTTGTGTACTGTTATTCATTTATTTTTTGAGTTTCCAATTTACAAGACTTCAATAGGTTTTGTTTTACACGAGTATCTGAAATATATTCTTATCCTTTGTTATTTTTTTAGGTTGAAATTCTTCAAAAATGACTGACAGACGTGGTTTAAGGAAAAAGTTATCGATCAAGCGTAGGACAAAGCGTCGTCATGATAGGTCCTCATCCTTTTAGCATGAGCCACATTATGAGGAGGCTGTGGACATGCCTTTTGGGTATTTATTTGAGGATGATGTTGCAGCACACGGATGGTTCATGAAGTCCTTCATGAGTCGTGGCATATGTGAGCTGAAATTGCTCGATTCAACGTTCTTCATATTGGAGAGGTTCAAGATTGTGACGCTGTTGGAACAAACACATTTCCTTGTCCATGTTGAGATGGAGTGCCCCTATTCGGATGTATGGTGAGGGCATTCTACCATAACCTCCACAGATCATAGGCGATCTGACTTTCCGCGTCTACGGTAGTGATATTGTCATGACTGCCTCTATCTGGACGGAGCTCCTAGGCTATGATTTTGATGCTAATGCAGACGCAGTCTAGTATAGGTTACCCGAGTATACCAGCTCCATATGGACATCCAAATTCTGTTTCATGAATTTTTTGTTTATGACTTATTTTGTCACATCATTTACTAGTACCATATGACTTGAGGAAGGGGTTTGTGACTTCATATGGGGTACGGACGTTTCGGGGGCGTAATGGTATCAAATGCCAATCCGGGGTGCGTAATGACACTCTCCATAATACAAACCATAATAACAACCATAATACAATCCATATCACAAACCATAGTCCAATACAAAAGGCAATGTATGCAATAGGGTGAGTACAACACACATTACAAAATATTCAACAACCTCCTCTAATCCTCATTGGACATGTACGTATATTATGACCAACTTGCTTGCAATGCCTACATCTACTATGGCTTCTTGAAGACTGAGATTTAACACAATCCATCTTATTCTGTATTCTTGAAGATTTTGGTTTTCCCTTTACGAGTACCATGTTTGCATCCGAAATCACCGTGCAAGTCATCTTCACCATACAACAACTCCATCACATTATCAAGGTGCGCCCAATTAATGAAGGAATAATGCTGATTTTCATTCCAGAATGGCTCGATCTCTTGCCCTACATCTAAAGCATTTTTTTTTTGTCAAAAGCTATAACAAAACAAATATGAAATGTTCAATAAAAATTGTGATTTAATAACTTACCACTACTAACTGGGTCAACATGAAGTGGTGATATGGTCGAGAAACTCAGGCTTATCGCATTCCTGTCAGTGTCAAAATCACCATCCATGTTAGTGTATGATGAATCACCTTGAGGATTAACACTCTCAGGTTCCCCTTCCTCATCGTTGTCCATATCCTCCTCCTCCTCCTCCTCATCCTCATCCTCATCTGTCTCCCGCAATGTTATATGACTTAATCTTTGAGCAGGTGCAGATAAACTGATAAATGTGTCTTCTTGACCAAAACACTGTGGAGGAGTGCTTGTATTCGTCGGTAAAGATGAAGACTGACCAACGTCAACTTCAACATATATCTTAATAAATTTTAATACTTTACAGTCAACAACTGCATCTGCGACAAACTCCATATCTTCATCATCATTGATATTGTTACCAATGTAGTATATTGTATCTGTATCAATTACAGTCTCTAACTTGACTATCATGTGATGAATATATTGGCTGCCTTGTACCTCAATTTTTGATGAATTATGTCCTTCAGTTCACTGTAAATAGTGCCTTGTTTGATTTTCATTATTTTCGTTTTTCCTTCAAATCAGACACTATTGGGACCTTCAATTTGCCTCCCATTGTGGTAGATAACTACATAATAAGTGCCTGAACTTGAGCTCATCTTTCAACACAAATTTGGTTTAGGGTTTGGCTTGGATTCATATTTTTTTTTAAAAAAAAAATTGAATTTGTAAGTGTATTGACAATGATTTCACAAGATACAAGCTTTAAAGACCATGAGATGGAATATAAACTTCATAGCATGGAATAGAGATGAGAGACGAGAGAGATTTTGGGGTAGTAAACGTGTGAGTGACAAATAAGGCACAAACTCACTCATTTAAGGGTTTCTGTCTCACGTATACTCGAGTATCTGAGGTTTGATACTCGAGTAGGATGATTCATACCCGGGTAAATAATTCCAGAAATGATGAACATCTTAAAGCATGATAATATACTCGAGTATATTGTTCTGTATTCGAGTATAATTTTTGGTTAACGGTCAAACAATGATACGTTGATGTTATGTTTAAGAAAAATGTCAAATATTTTAAATAATTTGTAAACAAGGGGCAAAGTGATAATTTTTAATTATTTAAAGGATAAATGTATCATTAGAACCGCCACACAAAAACGGTCGGTTCAACCTACAAACATGCTATGATGATATTTGGTTTTTGGGTTTTATTTTTCTCATGTTACATGAGATAATTTGTTTCGTACAACACAAAAAAATGAATAGGATCCACTAAAAAAGAGAGAGAGAAAATAAAAAAGTGAATCTCATCTATTTTTTTGTGTGTTGCATGAGACAATTTGTCTCATGCAACACAAAAAAAATGAACGAGACTCACTAAAAAAGAGAGAGAAAAAATAAAAAAGTGTGCCATCCAATTTTTTTATCTCGTCAAAATTTAAAATTGCACCAAAAATATACGACTCCTCGACCAATCCAGGGTCCTAGACAATTGCCAAATTAAAGCTTAAAAAATAGTTACAAAAATCAACTTCTAAAAGTCAAATAAAAACTATCCACTTATTTTAGAAAATAATGATGAAAAATTGACACCGACAATCAGGAACAGATCAAAAAGCACCATTCATGCTGGTAATCAGTCGTTGGATTTTAAACATGTAAGGCAAATTTGAATTTGATTAGCTACCTCAAATAACAAGTACCATGAAAACTAACAACAAAGGGTAAACATAATTTCCGTCAAATGTGATTAATTTCCAAACTGGTAATACAAATATTCACCAATAAATCATTGATTTTAAAAAAATATAGATCTAGCCAACAAGATTAATTTCTAAGTTATGATTTAATTAGTTCAACCAATTATTACCAATTCTTAAGTAAAACTTTATTTTCGTTGGTGCCCATTTAAGTGCCCTTTTGAAGGCGCCCCCGCACCAAACGGGCAAGGAAGATTAAAATACAATTTCCCAGCAGGTTGCAGGTACCATTCAAAATTAGAAGAGAAAAAATGATTATTCAGATTCATGATGGGGACTGGGGACAGTCTAGGCCTGCAGGTTTCGCTTTCTCATTCAAATTAAAATAATGGGACTATTTTCAAAAATAAAATAAAATAAAATAATGGGACTACCCAAGTAAACTCTTATTAAGACACAAACTAGAAAGCATGCATGCTTACGATAAAACACAAATATGATGATATAATAAAATTTGATATATTCACACAAACACGCAGGTAGTTTAAATTATTTAGGAAGTATATTATTATTAAAAAAACCCATTCTTATCATATATATATATATATATATATATATATATATATATATTCTTCTAAATTTTAAATTTAAATTATTTTAGATTAAATTTGTATATTCTTATACAATTTAAATTTTTTATTTTAATATATATTTTAAATTTTACATGAATAAATAATTTTTTTCAATTTTAAATAATTTTTATTAAATATTTTATTAACTTATACTTTTTTATGTTTTATTCAAATTTTAAAAGTACTTATATAGTATATGAATGCATTCTAGTATATAACAACCATTTATCTTTACCCAAAATATTTGTTTATCTCTTATATATAATCCAGAATTGCTAAGTGTCTCATCAATTTTTGAAATTTCATTTGAACTTGAAAAAAAATACGATCTTGTTCTATCCTAGGAGTATAAGTGTCAAACTAGTGGATATGATAGGATAAGAGTAGGATATGATACGGGGCTAATAAGCCTATATCATATCCTGTATTTGATGAGCACCTGATTAACAATCTGAAAAAATTATGTAGAAGGAAAAAGCAGAAAGAAAAAATAAAATATAATCCAATAAATATAAATATATTGGGTAGCGTTGGGACATATTGGATAACGTGAGGATATATTGGGTATCAAATATTGGTATTCTATCATGTTGAATCTTAGCCCAGCTTCCCCCATATGATAAGAAGTTAGGATAAAATGAGACAATAGGATAAGCTAATCATATTTTATTTACCCACTAAACAAGAGATAAAAGTAAGATATGATAAGTTATCCTATCCTATCTTCTTTATTAGGTGTTCCAAACAGGCCTTAAGACTCTTTCATGTATTTATGAAAAAAATACCTTTGAGGTAAGTAAAACATTGTACATAAGTATAACGGCGTAATCAAAAATGTAGTGTATGTATAGTGGTAGCAAGTAATGCGATAGAGTAAGTGTTATATATATAAACTTTACCTATTATTTGTAGAATTTACTTGTGGGTAGACTTTTCTTGGAGCCCTATGCTAGGTCTATAACTATCGTATTAGGATTAATGTCAATCAAGGATTTTTTTTAATTTCCTCTTTCTATTGCTATTTTTTGGATCTTCTACAATATATGCTTCTCATATGGGCCCATATCATATCTAAAGGAGGGAATATATTCAAAATTGAAAAGAAAAAAAGGTATCATAACAAAATTAAAAGATAACATAAAATTTAAAATTAAAAATAACATATATTATCAATTAACGAATAATATAATTAGAAATTAAATTATATTAAACTGTATTAAAATTTAATATACAAGAGTGGATAAACAATTTCAAGATTTGCAATCTCAAATCTTTTAAATAAGTAAAGTCAAATTAAAAATTAGACAACTATGGTATTATTTAAAAAATTAAAAAAGCTTTACCTAAAAAAAAAACCTAATTAGCAGTTCTGGGGCAGCAATCACACGTTATAATATATATATGAGAAAAATATTTTCTTGAAATATATTTATCTCCGGTCATTTATGAAGCACCGACACTTCAAAAACTCTGACGTGTCGTGTGCGACACTTTCCGACACTCCTCGACACTCCAACACAGGTTATAAAAATTCTAAAGAAGGTTCGAAGGTTGCACCGCGTTGAGTTTTTAGTTCCAACTATTAGATTTGGTGGATTACGATTACCATTTTATTGAGTTTAATATAAATATTTAGGATATCTTATGTTTCTTTATAAAATTGATGAATATTATAAGTTTAGTTTCATTTTTTTGTTAAATTATTGAATATTAAATACAATATATACTACACAAATTAAAAATATTATTTAATATCAAAACGTGTCCTAACGTGTCGAAATCTAATATTTTTTAAAATTAATGTGTCGGAGTGTCGTGTCGTATCGTGTCACGTGTCCCGTGTCGGTATCGGTAAAATTATGACATTTTGTTTATTTATTTTCTGATTTTAATTGATTCACCTTTGAATGATTATAATTTTCTTTTTCTCTCTCTTCCTTTATTACGATTGATTCATCTTTGAACAATTATGATTTATTGGCCGGAGATAAAATAATATCAAATAACTTGAGAAACGATAAACAATATATATATATATATATATATATATATATATATATATATATCTTATCATTTCTCAAGCTGCCGGAGATAATTTTATCTTCGGCTAATAAATCATAACCGTACAAAAATGTATCAATGGTAATGAAGGAAGAGAGAAAAAAAATCATAATGATTCAAAGGTGAATCAATTAATATAAGAAAATAAATAAACAAAACGACGTAATTTTAAGGGTGACTGGAGATAAATTTATCTCAAGTTGCTGGAGAAATATTATATATATATATATATATATATATATACCATATTTGCAAGTGGGCTAATATTTCATATTTGAATATAAATTCAAATGGAATCAATGACCCACAGCGAAAAAGTATAAAAATATAAGTTTGAATTTAAAACTGAAAATAGTGTCAAAATCCAACATCAATGTCCCAACCAAAACCAATGACTAATCAGCGAAATTTCAACAAATTAAGGCAAGAATATTAGGCTCTGATTGATTAGTGTTTTTAAAAATTATTTTTTAGTTTTGAGAAAAAAAAAACAAAAAAATTCGTTTGGTAAAGTCTGTTTAAAAAAAATAATTTAAAAACTATAACTGTTTTTTTGTTTTTAGAATCAAATTTAGAGAACATGACTCAGTTGTTTTTGTTTTCTGTTTTGATTTTTAATTTTCAAAACAAAAAAAATACAAAAAATAACTGTTTCTATAACTATTCTACAAAACAGTTTTAAAAACAAACAAAACCAAAACACAATCAGGTCCTTATATTCAACCAAAAAAAAAGAAAAGAATATTATAAATTAAATTAAATTGATTAATGAATGAATCCCTTAATTATCCAATAAAAAAAGGAAAAAAAAATGAATCTCTCTCTCTCTCTCTCCACTACTCCTATATAAACTCCCCCAAAGCATGGCTCGTTTCCTCTCTCTCACTTTTTGCTTCTCCTAACAGTCTTCGAAAATCAAAATACTCTTTTTTTTTTCTTCTCTAATATCTATTCAGAAGGTCCATGGCGTCGAACAATGGCATCCCCAGCACCGGCAACGGCCTCATCGTCAGCTTCGGCGAGATGCTAATCGACTTCGTCCCCACCGTCTCCGGCGTGTCCCTGGCGGAGGCACCAGGTTTCATCAAAGCCCCCGGCGGTGCCCCCGCCAACATGGCCATCGCCGTAGCCAGGCTCGGCGGCAAAGCCGCCTTTGTCGGAAAGCTCGGCGACGACGAGTTCGGTCACATGTTGGCCGGGATCTTGAAGGAGAACGGTGTCCGCGCCGACGGCATTACATTCGACGAAGGCGCACGCACTGCTTTGGCCTTCGTGACCCTACGCGCCGACGGAGAGCGTGAGTTCATGTTCTACAGAAACCCAAGCGCTGACATGCTCCTCAAGCCCGAAGAGCTCAACCTCGAACTCATCAGATCTGTATGCATCTAATCTCCCTCTCTCTCTCTCTCTTCAACTTTTCTCATGAAAGTTTCTGACTTTTTCTTCGTTGTTCCATTTTCCTGAAAAATCAAGTGTTTGATAATGTTTCATGTTCCATGAGATTGAGATGTGTAGCCTGTGGGAGGTGCACGTGATGTCACGCGCGTAAAGGAAAACGTGTGTCGTAAGGGAAAATATATATTGCCGCGTCAGCTTGACTGTAGTGGGTCCCCGTTTCCTAGATCTAGGATACGCCAACCTGGTAACGTAAAAGTAGAACTATAGACTATAATATGATATTATTAAAATTCTCAAAATTCATGATTTTGTTGTCCGAAAGTGGGTTGGCTAGCAACAACACCGATAATGAATTAAAAGTGAGTGGGTGAGGTTGGTGTATTCGCACGAGACGTGCTTCCTTGATAGCTATGTCTACGTGTAGCAATTATTGGAGTTGGATAATAAATCCACTCTATCCAATTTCTCTTTTGTTGTTGTTGTTGTTGTTTCCTTTTAATCCAACAACAATAGCATACATCAATAGTCTTCCATTTTCAATTTTATATAATGTTCATTTTTTTTTTGACAAGCTTTTTCTTCGCCGTTCATGGTTGTCCACGCGCTAGGACGAGATTCGGGGGAACAATTATAGGTTTCCTGTTGTCATCTGCTTTGACTTATACTCATCCCTTTTTTCCTCTTTTTAAGTAATGCTACTTGTTTTTTCTTTTAATACCCGTGGTATGTGTCATGCTGTCTTGTTTGATTGTAGCTTTTATTCTCTCTCTCTCTCTCTTTACAAGTTGTTTAATTTAATATAACTAATTAATAATATGAATACATATACTTTACAGCTTGTTTCCAATAGTTTAATGTAATTTACTGTATTGTTAAAGGGTTTTATAAGTACGAAAATTAATTGTGTAATATTATAGAGATTCGTTTTGTGTGTCTTAATTTTTTTTTATTTTTTTTTTGCTTCAAAAAGTGTAGACCCCACAAAATATTATGTCTGTAGGAAAATTTTTTGTCTTGCATCTTGCCTGATGAATGCAAACCCAATGTTTAAATTATTTTATAGGTTTTATAAGAGTTATGTTGTAGGAAAAGTGATTGTGTAATGTCATATAGATTCGTTTTGCGTGTCTTATTTTTTTTTTTTTGCTTAGAAAAATACGGGTCCCACAAAATATTGTGTGTGTAGGAAATTTTTTAGTGTCATGTGACATAATAGATGCAAATTCCTTATTTTATTTGGAGTTAGTTTTTTTGTATAACCGCGAGAGAACTTAAAAGAACACTATACCTTTTTAAAAAAAACTAGCCTCTTTCTTATTATTATAATTATTTTTTTTTTAAATCTTTTCTTGCTTTTTTTATCTGGTCAATGTAGGATAGCAGGTCCATAATTTACAGCCTAGCAAAGTAGCAAGCACTCACATGTTTAATGATTAAAAAAATAAGTGGATTATTTGGTGGCCTTTTTCATGCGTTGTACAATGAAATCAATTATGCACGCATGTCCAAAAATTAAACTAAAATGAGTCTTTAGATTGGATTTGGTGATTTAACATTTTTTTTTTCCAAAAATGAGTTAGGTGACTAACAGAAAACTTGACTCTTCAGGCAAAGGTATTCCATTTTGGTTCGATAAGCTTGATCGTGGAGCCATGCAGATCGGCACATCTAAAGGCAATGGAAGTTGCCAAAGAGGCTGGTTGCTTGCTTTCCTATGATCCAAACCTCCGTCTACCACTGTGGCCCTCGGCGGAGGAAGCCCGTCTGCAAATAATGAGCATATGGGAAAAGGCTGATTTGATCAAGGTCAGTGATGTTGAGCTTGAGTTCCTCACAGGAAGTGACAAAATTGATGATGCTTCTGCTATGTCATTGTGGCACCCCAATTTGAAGTTACTCCTTGTCACTCTTGGTGAACATGGTTCCAGATACTACACCAAGGTAAAAAAAATCCTACACTTGACAATTACATATTCCTTTTTTATTTTTTAACTTTTCTATTGTCTATTCAAACTTTCTCTTTTGTCTGCTGTAGTGCACTCAGGGTAATCATAGATGTTCTGGTTAGTTAGCTATAATGAGTTGTGGTCGCTCTGAATGCTTGCCAACTAGGTGCTTTTCAGAACATTGTTTCTGAAAAATAAATCTTTGGTAATACTGCTGTACCAAAGATTCAGTGCATCCCACCAATAAGAATATTACATGTCAATTAAAATTCTTTTTTTTCGGTCAAATATTTTCTCTCTCCTGTGATTAGTAATGTTCTCATTGATGGGATGCACTGAATCTAGGTACAGTAGTAGTACCAAAGATTTATTTGTTTATGAGACAGGGCCACCATGTGTTGTTCTGTTTCTTACCTTACTTTTCTTTTTTTCTTTTTCTTATGAAATAAAACTGCTTTGAGCTTTACACTCACCTGTTACGTTACGTCTATATTCAGTGAATTGGATTCAGGGTAGTTGTGGAACTTCCAGCTCACCCTTGTGGCCTTGTAAAATTAAAACTTTGAATATTCCGTGATGGAGAGGATAGTGTTATTTTAACAAAAGTAGTATTTATTACACCTAGTGGTGGAGTTAGCTTTTCTGTTCTTGTAGCATATATGATTTGTTGTTAATAAACTGGAAAAATAAAAAACACTCACAGTGCACAATGATCCTCACTAAAAAACTCCCCCTTTTTTTTATACTTTAAGAGGGGTTCCATTTATCTTTAAATAGAATTTAATGCAGAGAGTTTAATAACAAATATAATTCTGAGTTATGATAAGGATAATTCTTTTCTTTCTCAATTCTTACTAAATTGGATTTAGGATAAGATATCACATCTTTATTTGTTGTCTTATCATATCTCTCTTTACTATCCTCTAATCTTCCAACATTTATCATTGGTCATCTGCATAAACCTATAGGCTATAGTAATCAGTGTGCGGTGACCCACGTACTAAAAATTCTCCTTTCTACATGTACATTTTTTTTTTTTAAAATTGTTTGGTGTTATTGTGTATTATACTTTTACCTTGAATTTGAAAAGAATATGTTCCGCAACGTATGTAAATGGACATATTACTCGGTCTCAATTAGTAATAATTGTGCCCTCTGTTGCATATCTTTGTTTTGAAACATTAACGAATTTTTCTCCATTTTTGAATCAACCAGAATTTCCATGGATCAGTAGACGCTTACCATGTCAATGCTGTTGATACAACTGGCGCCGGTGATTCCTTTGTTGGTGCTCTATTGTCCAAGATTGTTGATGATCAATCCATACTTGAAGTGAGTGCTTATCTACTATGCCCCTTAATAAACATTTGTTTGTGATTTTTTCTAGTCTTATCTAAATGTCTTGGCTAAAATTAAAATTGTTAATTATAAATATCCTTATAAAATTTATAATTGATGATTGATTTATTTCCACTCACTGATTGCAGGATGAACCAAGGTTGAGAGAAGTACTCAAGTTTGCAAATGCATGCGGAGCAATTACAACTACTAAAAAGGGAGCAATCCCCGCCCTTCCCAAAGAGGCTGATGTGCTGAAACTGATCAAGGGGGCATAGAATCTTTTTATGAGATTACTAGCATGATTTCCGTGGAGTTGCTGGCTATTAATTTTGGAGGGAATTGTCTCTTGGTTTTCTTTGTTTCTTTTCTTTTTTTCACCCGTTTTCTGCATTGACCGAAGGATAATGTGCTTTCAGGTTTTGCCAAATAATGTTTTTTTTTTCAAGTTCTGAGATTAGTTGTTGAATGAAATTTGGATTCATAAATTACACAAGTATTATTCGAGTTTCTTTTTTAGTTAGCCAGCTTATCTTCTTCAGTTACTTACTTAGTTATGCTCTGTAATTGTTCCGCCTTTCTTCGTTTCTTGTTTAATTCAACTTAAAAGCTTATGGGATGAGATGGACAATCTTGAACCAATCCCATCATGTAGGTGCCAACTTGCTTGCAATTGTGGTCTTATAAGGCTTTGCATCCTATTCAATTTATTTCACTCTTATTCATGTTGGGGATGAAATCCCAACTTGGAGGGGGATATTACACAAGTATCATTCCAGCTATTTGCGCACATGCATATTTTTAATTAGCTAGCTTATCTTCTTCAGTTAGTTATGCTCTCTAGTTTTCCAGCTATTCCTTCCTTCTTTTCTTTGAAGTTTACTAAGAATAAGCTTGGCCAACTCTTCAGTTTAAGTTGTCATAAGTCTGAGGGTTAGGAATGATATGGAGAATTTATTCATTCAAGTATTATGATTGGGTTTTCCTGGAAGCAGATCACATGATTCAATAACATGAAACGCTTTCCAGTTTTAAGTGTGATATAAGTTAGTAGTTCGAAGTGTGCTAAGTATTATTGGTGTCAATTAATCATCGTTGAGATCGATTTATTTCTTACAGACTTGGGTATTTATCAAATTGCTTAATATAATTAATCAATGCGTCTTCTCCGATGACATATCAAACACAATTAATTTTTGAAAAAAATGTTTATCTTTTTAAATGATACAACTTGTATCATTTCACTTTCACAAAGAAGTGAAACCCACACCTTTATATTTTTTTGTCCACTCTTTCTCCTCCTTTATCTATCTCTTTTTTTCACTTAAAATGACACAACTTTACATCTTTTGAAATGATACACACTTTTCCCTTTTTTTTTTTTTTCAAACCTCCATACAATTGCTACCCGTTAACCTTTACAATGGTCCATGTAGCAAGTTGCAACGTAGTATGATATATCCTTCAACATATTATTTTCTGATAGGTGTTGCCGTTTATTCAATTTAAGTACATTATTCTATTCTCTAAATTACCTTCTTATAGTTTGAGGATTCAAATTCTACACTGCAAAGGTAGAGCCTAGATGAGGAGACAACTATAGCACGATAGCTTGGGGATGACATTCAGTAACCTCCATCTTTAACGACTTCCAAGCATTTGCACATCTTTCCCACTTTGCCCGCATGTGAGCCAGAAAAGCCTCTGCCCATTGTTCATCACTCCCTCTCATACTTAGATCATAAGGCACTGAAAAACTGATCAAACATGCTAAGAATGTCAGCAATCTGCCGATTGACTTAAAAATATTCGTTAGTTTAACTTTCATCCATTATCGTTATACTTTTTTACACTATCTTGTAAACATTATATTAACTATGAAGATGGTGATGATAATTTATGGCTGTAAAGGAGCTATACGCTTCTAAATGTGCCGTTGAGTGGTGGTTTAACATCAACCAAACAGAGCCAATGGTCCGGCAGATGCATACCTAAACACGAACGGAGTGAAAAATATTGATGGGTGCTTATTATATGACAAGCTCTTTGCTTGAAACTGGGAACATGCATGACAATTATCAGTTCAAGGTATGACCTAATTGTGCACATTAATTCTCAAATTCACTAGTCAGGCCAATAGTATAGCCATGTTGTGAATGGCTACTTATGATGCGCCTCCGCGTCTTTATTTTACCTCTCAGCCAATGTTGTTAATGCTCGTTAGAATTTCTCTCTTTCTCACTTATTGCATATAAGCTTAACCATCTTAAGGCTAAGTATTTTGTGCATACCAAAATGTCCATCAATTTAAAGTAGATTAGAGCGGTCTTACACAATTACCAGAGTCCCCCCCCCTCCTCTTTTTTTCTCTCTTCTTTTGGTAAGACCATGAGGTGTGAACTTATGGATTTAGTTAGGACTAATCCCTGCTCAGGTGTGAACTTCGACCAGGCAGCAAGGATCTTCCACCAGGTTTCAAAACCCTACATTAAAACTGAAGTCCACCCATATAGAGCTCGATTGGTCAATTGAGCCACACCAGTGGCTCAATTGCCAAAGATTGTGATAGACTAAATAGTTTTCACAAATCCATATGCAGTATTTACCTTAAAAGTTCTTCAGCTTGAGTTCCTTTCTTGAGAGTACTATTCCTGCAAGAGTTCAAATTTTAATGTACTCAATTTGTGAGAAAGTGTTTTTCTAGACAAAAAAAGAAAGAAAGAAAGATTGTCATCTTTAGAGAATCCAATATAGTTGGCAAGTCAATGATATCAATCCCGATTCCCAAATTAGGTTGAATAGTTGCCAAGCACACATTACACCTTGACATAAACCATCTAAAAGCAGATATCACGTTATCCTTGTTATCTTCCCGCCCTTCTCTCTTTCTTGGCCTTGGTTATTCTTTTTCTTATTTTCAGCTTTTGCGAACAAATTTTTTGGAACAAATTACATTTTGGAGAATTTAACACAATTTGTACATCAGACAGATAATGGGTGTTTCGTTATATAAACCATGAACAAAATCCTATGAAAACAAACCTGCAGATAGACACTTGAAAAATATGAAGATATTTGGTTGAAAGATTATAAATGGCATCAGCAATACGCTCCTTGCCAAACAGATACACCACTGGATAGCCTAGAAGCCATCTGAAGCAAATAAATACACTAAAATGAGGTAGTCCCACCACATATTGTTACATGTTTAATAAGGAATAAGAAGCAAATAGCTATGCTCTATGGAACCACCATTCAGGTGGAACAAATTGATAGTGATCCCCCAAATAGATTTGGTATTTCGCACTACTGCAAATGCCTTCGTACAAACTAGTTTTAACACGTGTATTTTGAGATTAGACCATGACATACCACAACATGTGACAGTATTAACTTGCTACACTTCAGTGACCTTTAAGGGTAAATATAAAAGTGCAGCCAGCCATTTAATCCAAACCATCTCACTCCTGGAAAGAATCAGGTAGGACATGGTACAAACTGAGGATTAAAATCTCGTAAGTCCCCAAAGGGCTAAGAATTAGGCACAAATGAACTACCAATCCAGTAGAAAAAAAATTTAATCTGTAACATACTACTACATGCAATCTGTGTAACATTCCTTGCTAATATCCCATGATATCTGCAAGCTAAATGGAAATCCTGATTTAAAAGACACAGCAAATGGATTATTGGTGCAGTTGTGCGTAACAAAGAATTTAAATATCAGACAGTCTTTTGTGCCAAATGGGAACAAAGCTAATCAACTCTTTCTTTCCAACGAATTTGCAATTATATCAGAGTGAAATTATAGACAGTAGTTATGTGAATGCTAAATTTCCAGAGACATATTAGCATGAAAACCATATTCAATTAATGTATATAATGGGAATTACCCATTCAAGGTTGGCACTGTCACGTCAGTGTTGTCCATGCAGTTACTGAGATCAATGTACTCGGTGGAATGAGCGTTAAAACAGTGAGCAGTGGAGTTAGCATTATTATCCATACATTTTGCCTCCTGGGATGGTGCGGGATTGGTGATTCCCTCAGGACAAAATGATGTCAAAAACAACTTCTGAATTGATATGAACTGCATTGCCAATTGGCTTTTCTCAATCTGTGTTATCATCTGAACACAATTTAACAAAACATACATAAGGACGATGTATGAAATTGAAAAAAGTAAATAATAATATTAATAAAAAGATTACAAGAACCTTAGGGGGTTCGTGTTCAAGGTCCACAAAGAGCAACTGTGGTTTTTCAGAGTTGAAGCTTGATCTAACATGTTGAGCTAGTTCAGTTACATGTATCAAGTATATCATGTCTTGTATAACCATCAATCTTAGATGCTCAAAAAATGGGGAATCCTGAAAAAAGTGTAAATGGGAAATTACAAAACAAAACAAAACAAAAACAAAAACAAAATAGAAAAAGAAAAAGAAAAAGACCTTTTGTGTAAGTTGGAGGAGTGAAGAGAGATGGTGTTGAAGTTCAGGCATCTTTCCACCATAATCTACCATTACAACTGGTCTCATTCTTGTAGAGAGTGCCAGAATATCTGCTACCACAAAAATGAATGAAAAAAGGGAAAATTTAACAGAAAAAAGTAAAAAAGAAAAAGAAAAAGAAAAAGAAATTGAGACCTAATTGTAATCTACGCTTGGTAGAAGGTTTGAGGCGCCAATTGATAAGTGCTAAACACGAATCCAACACCTTCATAGATTCATCCAATTCTGAAGCTTCCATTTTCCAAATCCTCTTCTTAATCACGATTCTGATTAATATCGTTCTTTCTTCTTTCCAGGTTCAGAAGTTGGGTGGAGCATCCTCTGCTTCAGTCACTGACTGTGTCAGTGTCAGATGTTCGGGCCAGCCCAACCACGATCGAAGTGCCATGGCCCATTGTCTAATGCGCGCTTCTTATTGACCCAGCCCAGGCCCATGATACGTTCTGTTTGTGTACTAGTTAGTTTGTATTCATGATGTCGTCCAATTTTAAAGATGTCATATCGAGATACCATTCTATTTAACTCTGTAAAGTAGCTTGCATGTAATGTTTATTCCAAAAATTAATATGTAGAATGCATTTATAGTTGTATAAAAAATATTGGAAAGAGAAATATCAACTTACACGGATTTTTTTTCCCAATACAGTAGGAGTATTAAACTCGGTACTCCTTTTTTTTAAATAGAAATTTTTTTCCTCCATTTAAATCCAGACTTTTATCTATATTTTTAGAATAGATATAGGGATTACGGTAATACCCAAAAAGCTCTCCAACTTAATTATTAAATATTATCTTACATTTAAGTGTTCTAATTTATTAGTCATTTGAACATTGAGTGTTGGATGGAAGTAAAATCAACAGCTAATATTAGATATAAGTCTTTTTATTACACCAGTGTACTTGATTCTTCTAGGTATTTAAGTGTCCTTAATAATTTTGAAACATTATTTCGTAAGCTTTCTCATATGTTCTTATTTTTGTGATTCATACATTTCATCCTAATTTATATTGGCCAAGGTACGTAAAAGATAAATTTGTTGATTCAAGTTGAAAAAAAAAAAAAATCGTTAATTTGACCATTTTATTGATTGAAGGATGAACCTTAAGGTTAAGGGAAGTACTCATTAGTCAAGTTTGCAAATACATGTGGAGCTCTTGCAGTTCATAATTTGGAAAACTCCATTCATACTTATTGTTGATTGGTTTTTAGTCTTTTAGATATATCATTTTTGGCATAAAGGAAAAATACATATTTGACAATGTCATGCATTACGGTTCCCGACACATTCTGCAGCGGGTCTTTGTCCTCCATGGCAAAGAAGAACATGTGTTGGACACCTGAGGCAGTTGTTTGCAAGGCTACCTTTAATGTTTCCTGTTGTGTGAGCAAACTCTGAAGGAAGATTTCCTCTGAGAAAGTTGTGATCTAAATACAATCTTCTCCATGATGTCTGCAGTTTTGTTCCATATTCCTTTGGAATGATACCAGAGAATTGGTTGTTTGATAAATTAATTGCAGTTAAGTTCATTAAGGTCACCAAATTCACTGGCAAATGACCACTCAAATGGTTATCTTGAGCTTCAAGCACTTGAAGCTTTGGTCCATGCCCAGCAGCATAATTGATGGCCTCTAATGTTGAAAAGCGGTTGAAAGAAACATTGAGGTGAACAACCTCACGCATGGAAAGTATATCCCTGCTAATGGCACCTGAAAGCCTATTGTCACTGACATCAAGCCATTTGAGGTGTATGAGACCCTTAAGAGATGTAAGGTGCCCTGAAAGTATGTTATGGCTGAAATACATCTTTCTTAAACTCACTGGAAGATTTGGAATGCCCCCATAGAATTGGTTCATGCTAAGGTCTAATGTGTTGAGTTGCCACAGCCCTATGAGGTCAGGGATTCTGCCTGCAAAACCATTGTTTGACAAGCTCAAGTAGTTTAAGCTTCTCAAGCTAGTAATATTTGGAGGGATTAAGCCTGAAAGTCTGTTCCTAGAAACGTCTAGATATTGAAGATTCTTGAGTTCACTGATTCCTTTGGGAATGGCCCCAGTGAAGAAGTTTTCTGACATAGTAAGTCTGGTTAGTTTTCTTAGTTTGGTAATGGTTTCTGGTATTGGCCCTCGAAATTTGTTGTTGTCAAGGTTGAGTACTGTCAGCTCTGTGAGGTTCCCAATAGCTGGGGTTAAAAATCCTTCATAACCAATGGCATCAAGATCAATTGCTGTTACTCTACTAGGGGAGTTATCTAGAGGCATATTGCACAATATTCCAAGAAATGTTGAGCCAGTGCTTTCACATGGGTCCACTGTGAAGTCCCATGTATTCAGATAGGAAGCTGGGGACACTGAGTTGGGATCAATGGCACGTTTTATTTCAATAAGGGCTAGAGTATCATTTTGAAGGGTTGATGAGTGGATTTTTGATGGCATAAGACATAGAATTATGGCTAAGATGGAAGGAAAGAAGAATTTAGTAGGCATTCTTTTGGCCATCACCACAGAGAAAATTGGACTAATTTCAGAGGTGGTTTGTTGGTATGAATTTCCAAATCCTTTTTTATAAGATTCTCATGGTATACGTGACTGGTTGGATAGCCAAGAATTCAGGCATGGCCAATAGGGAGGAATTATTTTCTAAATAACTGAAATCTCGGGCCACACCAAGAACTTGGGCTACCTAGATACAAATCATAAAGATTAAGCAGCAGAACCTGCTAAACTTTGGTAAAACAATCTTGTAACTTCCTTCATTTAGAGGATGTTTGGTAATGAATGTTTTCCCTTTTGTGACAATAGTTTTTAAAAAGAGTTGTTTATGTTAAATTACTATATTTCTAGTATTATGGTTGAAATTGATCATAATCTATCTACCAAAAAGAAAAAAAGAAATTGATCATAATCAGTGATTACTTAGGATACACTTGAAAAATCACGTTTTTTAAGCTAGGATTTGAAGATTTTGCTTATAATATGTTGTGATTATTTCACAGTTATGAGAGATAAATATCATCTTATTCTCAAGCATATAAAATTTTCAGTTACTCCATATCTCTTTTGTTATTTTAATAATAATAGGAGGTAGAGGATTATGTTTACAAATATTTTGTTTACATACTTTTAGAAACTATACTATGTATTCTGGAAAATACACTCAATTGAAAATATACTCCTCCCGGAATACATAGTACAATTTATAAAATTAGTAAACAAAAAATTTGTAAATATAATCTATCCTTGATAGGAGTCGATCAGAAATCCGCATTAGAGAAAATCGAATGATCTTGTTTGCTGAAATATACACTATAATCTGTATAAAGTTCCTATACCTTGCATGGCTACAATCATTCACATACACAGCAATTTGAAGGGCAAGGGTTTGGAGCCGATGGTCCAAAGGTTAGAACCTATAACGATTCACTATTGTATTATAGTAGTCCAGTCCTCTTTCCAAATATAGGTCAAGTAGGACAAAAGCTCTTCAAGAGACTAGGGATGCATACAAACAAAATGAAATTAACCGTCTCAAGTTCGTGGAGTGAGCACCCCTAGTGTTTGAAGTGTAAACATTGACCACAAATAACAAGGAAAATTTAATCCCCAAAGGTATAGATTCTATGCTATCTAGCAATGAAACACCTGAGGTATGATACTCACCAACTTTCACACAACTTGTGAACAAAATTCAATTCTTAGATTATGGTACTTAGAGAAGTATGAATATACAACCCAATAACATACAGTTTTCATGCAGCAGCCTGTATAGCCATGTGCTTCAACCAAGATCAGGCACAGTGAAATACTCATCATCCTCATCTTCAACTTCTTCAATCCTAGGCTTTTTGTGAGACATGTAGGACTTGGAGGTTCTATAGGAGGCAACATTGCTGCTAGGATGAGTTACTGGAAGCTGAGGGACTTCAGCTGCAGCCAAGGCTTCCTGAGTAAATTGTTCACCAAAAAGACCCACATCTGCCATCCATTCCAGCTCTCCAAATTGCAGGGATTCCTTCTGAACACAGTTAAAATAAAACGGAGTTATAAATATTATAAGGCGCAGGAGGCACGTCATAATTAAGTAATTAGTTAACTATTAATATGGCTGGGATTAAAATTTCAGTATCATAGTCCCTCAAAAGAATAATGTGCACATATAATTCAAAGTATATTTCAAATTATCAAAAAATCAAATAAACCATAATCAAGTCCCGGAGTTTAATACAAAGATATTTGTTAACCTACTGCTGCTAAGTATTCTATAAACATAACTAGCCTCTACGTTGATGGTTCTTTCATGTAAAATTGAATGCTTGATTATGTGTGTGCATGTGCTAAAAAATATTTTCTTTCAGCTAAAACACTCTAATTGCGTAGTTGAGTTAGTTTATCACGAATATGGAACTCCAATTATGAAATGAAGTTGTGTCTTACTTTGTCAGGTGATTCAAAGCCTGTCAATTCCAATAAGTCATCAACAGCCCAAGAGGACGTGAAGCTTGGCACTTGCTGAGAAGGAGTTTCAACAGAAACTTCTTGTGCATTCCTCTTTGGTGGCTCCAAGTGACTTTTTTCATTGTCCTTGGCGCAATTAGAACTCAAGGCCACTCGGATACCAGTAGCAAGGAAGCGCTGGTGGTTCGCGGAAATGCTGCCAGGTGAATGAATTGGTTCATCACAATTCTGACAGAAGAGTGCTCTGTCTTCAACACAAAATATGAAAGCTGCCTTATCCTGTTGTTACATGTTGGAGAAAGAAAAGAACAATATAAGAAATAATTGTTGGAAAGTTCATAAAATATTCATCAGACAAAAAAATCCATGTTCAGCTAAGGTATTAACTCATACACTTGTTCAGGACCCATGTAATGGGCCCATCAGCCTTAGAGAATGAACCTTATCCATCTTCAGGTAAACCCCTTTATAAAAAAAGGGTTAAAACTCACAGGTATGTTCTCTTAAAACCCTAGTCTCTCTAGTTATCACTGTGGATACACACATCCCTTCCTTATTGTTGGTGCACAGTGATTTTCCTCAATAAACACGGCTAGTTCACATATCCCATATTAACTACAATTCATCAGCATCGAACATCACTACTTGAAATATCCTAATCCAGGTCTCAGCACCCCAGTCTGGCGGAAAGTCTACCTTACCTATTAATATGTTTTTTAGAAAACAAAATAAAAATTCTACATTTATTACTTAAGTAGATTCAACTGAAAGAAAAAAAAGGACTCATTTCATTGGTGGTGCTACCAATAACATAGCAATCAGCAATGACCATAAAGTTTTAGTAAAATGGTATGGTGTCCCTAACACATCTATAAGTAACAAGCTCAAAACTGGGGGTCCCATTTTTCATCTCTCTACATTTCATAGTTAAATTGTAGATGTAAAGAACCACTTCAACCCAAAACCTTAAGGTATTGGGTGAGGGTATAAAGCTTGGGTGAGGCTATATTAATGGTTTTATATATCTCAACACGCCCCCTCACACGATAGTCCATTGGGCTTGAAGGGTGGACAATGCACAGGCCTACCTAGTGCGAACAAAGAAATTCCACTTGAAAGAAAGTGGGGGCCGGCGAGGATCGAACCTGGGACACGAGGCTTTGATACCGTTGATACCGTGTAAACAACCACTTCAACCCAATACCTTAAGATATTGGGTGATGGTATTTTTAATGGTTTATATTATTTCTAACAGTAGACTAGATTAAAACAATAAAACTTGAATGATCTAGTAGTTTACCATGTCAATACATGTACCAATATCTATAACAAGGAAAAATTGGCATAATCAAAAGCAATCCAACCACAAGTTACTGAAAGATGATACTATCACATGGTAAGATACACGCAGAAAATTGAGGTGCTTACTTGACATATATCACATCTGGGAAGCTTGTTTGATAGACATTGAAGAAGAAGCCTCTGGTGCTTACTTGCAAGCTTGTTTGCAGCATGAACTTCAACGTCACATTTGGCACACAAAGCAGCCTCGTCCGCACAACAAATCACAGTTGCTGGAGCTTTCTCACACACATCACACTGAATTTTCATATTCTTCTCTTCCTTTGAGCTTTTCTTCCTTTGAACTAGCAGGGAGTGACAATGATATGCTGACAATCTTAAAGAGTAATGGAAATGGGAAATCTTCAGAAGAGCCCTTCAAGAGACACCAGTTGTTAAGCCAAAAATGGCGACTGATGGAGTAGAAAGATATATATATATATTATGAAATGTTCTAGAGTGGGAAAAACATAACATTGAAACAAGAAGGGTGTGAATGGATGAGGTTTCAATGCTGAAGATAAGGATGTAGATCTTTTTCGTATCAAAATCAACAAGGGTGATAAAAACAACACGGTGTAATGGGGTCACCTTGCTATGTGTGTGTGTGGCCATGGAGGCCTCAACAATAACTAAGCTTAGTTTGAGTGGTCACTATATTTTCTATTTATTCTTTGGGATATATTTTTCTTATGTTGTAGGAAAAGAATTACCTTATGTTGTAGAAATAAAAGTATAAGTGGGACCCACATGTAAGAGGAGAGAGAAAAAAAAAGTGGTGAGACCCAACCCTTTTTGTGTGGGTAGGAGAGATGTTTATCTCATGTAAAATGAGATAAACATAACCCTTATTCTTTTGAAACAACTTGGATGTTCTCTTGTTCTAAGGTCCTTTCATTTGACTTTGCTGTCAACTAGTTGGCACGTCCTATACTTTTTAAAGCATTATCAAACTAAGAAATCACATGGACATAGTTTTATAACAATTTTAATTTTAAAAATTAAATTATTCCGTCCTTTCTTAATTCTTTCATAATAATTTTAAGTTTTTCAAGAAAATAAAATAATTTACAATGTAAAGTTTGATTAAGGCATATATATATTTTTAAATTATGATTTCTGACCTAATAAATAAGTGGGATCCACACAAAAATACGTAGACAAAAAAAATTGTGAAATTATGTGTGTAGAAAGAAAAAAATTTGTCATATAAAAATGAGAAAATTAATCTCTTTTAAGGAAATCATATTTTTATATTATATGAGATTATTCTCTTGCGTCACACTCCAATAGAAAAAACATACCTATCTTTTTTACCTTTTTTATAAAAAAAAATTGATAGACTTTATTTTATTTGTCTCTCAATATAAAAAAGCTTATCTCCTATTATATAAAAGAAATAGGGGTTTATTTTTATTATGTTACATAACATAAAACTATTTTCCTACACACACAAATTTTATATGGGACCCATTTTAAATTTTTTCTTTTTTTCTTATTCTCTCTCCTCTCTCTTTTTTTTGTGAGAGTAGGAAATTTGTTTTTATGTTATGTTACATAACAAAAACATTTCGCAAAGAAATAATCCCCGTATTTTTATGGTTGGAGTTTTATTCACCAAATGAAATAATAACAAGGAACTGCAAATACAACAATACAACTCGTGGCACCAAAATAGCTACATAGATATCCACCCTAACACGGGATAGGCTACCAAATACAATTAAGTGTCGGTTGGTGCATTGAGTTAAGCTTCAAAATGAGTTTTGGAATTGAAAATAGACATTTCAATAATTAACATCTTTAAGATTTACATTTGAATTGAAATTCTAATTCTCACTTCAGTTCTATAGAATTTAAAAATAATTATTTTTGAGATTTCTTTTTTGAGAGAACTAACTTTATCATGATATGAATATTCCTATCTCGAATAAAATTGTTTCATATAAAGAATACACATGATTTAGAGAAAGAAAAACTATTTTATAGTATCTTTAATTCTTAGCCTGAACTCTGAGAATTACAATTCCAAACATATAAGCTAAGAATAATATCTTATATTTATTGTTTTTTGTCTTTGTTACATGCCTACCCCATCTACCATTGATATTGATATATTTCAACAACCATGTTGCGGTGCTCACTATGCTGTCAACGTCATTCTCTGATTACTCGTTATGGTCAGCATCCGCTAATCATCGTTATTACTAGCATTCGTCACTAGTATTTTTCAATCACCACTGTCGCCAGTATCCTTCGATTACTCTCATCATTTGACAGGTTTTTTAGCCTTATAATCCTTTATTAATAATTAATTATCAATTTGACCTTGATTATAAACTATTTCAAAAATTTAACCTCCTCAAAAAACTCAACACCAATCTGCCCATGTTTGACCGTTGACCACCAACTCTACCCGAGTACACCCCTCACTACCTGGGTATTTTTTGAAATTTTTTGCCTACCCGAGTAGGTAGGGGTATACCCGGGTAGTGTTCTTCGAATCTGAGAATTTGCTTGCATTATTTACTCGGGTATGGAGGGGTGTACCCGGGTAAATGTCGTCCAGAAACCCCAATATGAATGGGTTTCGGCCATTGTTGCGAGATTTAGGTTTTTTGCCCCCCAAATCTCTGTCCCTTGAGCTCTCTCGACCGAAACAGCAAAAATATATTTCATGTCATCAATTTCTCAACGTTAATCTTTGTAGGACATTGAGATT
Organism: Gastrolobium bilobum; assembly: GCF_033153095.1. Classification (NCBI taxonomy): domain Eukaryota; kingdom Viridiplantae; phylum Streptophyta; class Magnoliopsida; order Fabales; family Fabaceae; genus Gastrolobium; species Gastrolobium bilobum. The sequence goes on from NW_026898510.1 coordinate 37,398, forward strand.
ACACATCCACACTCCCATTTTGTACTCAAAAATCTGAACCAAGCTCTGAACCCAAAACCTAGACCTAATTTTCGTGTGAAAGATGAGTTCAAGTCCAAACATGGTTCCTATAGTTATTTACTACAATGGAAGGCATTTTGAAGGTCCGAACGGTGTCCGATTTGAAGGAAAAACAAAAACGATGAAAATCAAACTGGACAGTACATGCAATGAATTGAAGGAGAGTATTCTCCAAAAAATGGGGTTAGAAGGCATACAATCCATCCACCGCATGATAGCCAGGTTAGAGACTGTAGTGGATATTGATACAATATACTACATTGGTAACGATATTAATGATGATGAAGATGTGGAGTTCGTAACATATGCGTTTGTTGGATGGAAAGTATTAAAATATATTGAGATATATGTTGAAGTTGATGCTGGTCAGTCTTCATCTTTACCGGTGCATGCAACCACTACTGCATACTGTACTGGTCAAGAAGATACAGTTGTATGATCTTCCGCACCTCCTCAGGTAGCATTGGATGAGGATGAAGAGGATGAAGATGAGGACTATGTGGACAACGAAGATGAGGGAGAACCTGAATGTGCTATTCCACAAGGTGATTCGTCAGACACTGACGTCGACGGAAATTTTGACGCTGACACGAGCGCGGTAAGTCTGGGCACCCCATCCTTGTCACCACTTCATGTTGATCCAGTCAGTAGTGGTAAGTTATTAAATTTAGACAATTTATTATTCGTGGTGATAATCATTCAGACAAATGAGAGTTGATCTTTAGATGCAGGGACTGCGGTGGAGCCTTTTTGGAATGAAAGCCAACATTATTCATTCATCAATTGGGCGCACCTTAATGACGAGTTGGAGGTCCTATATGGGGACGATGACTTGCATGGAGGTTGGAAGTTAGGAGATCCATTATTTGTGCAACAAGAATTTGGCTCCAAAGCTGAAATGCAACATGCTGTGAAGATACATTGTATGAAGGGGCGCAGGACAACCATAGTTGAAAAAAGCGACGAGTCAAGATTTGTTATGAAGTGTAAAAACCATGCTGACGGTTGTCCCTGGTATATGAGGGCAATTAAGCCGAAGAAGGGAGCTAATTGGGTGGTCCGTAAATGGGGTCAAGGTCACACATGCCTAAATCAGGGCCTATCACAGGATCATAGATAGATGGATTCAAATGTCATTTGTGCGGCTATAATGAGTATGCATTCTACTGTGTATTTAATGATTCAGATTAATTGAGAATATGGTAAAGTTTTTTTTTTTTTTCCAGATATGTTAAAGGAAGATCCATCCACAAAACCAGCTCTGATACAGGAGAGGATACAGGGAACATATGGATACAACATAACGTACAGGAAGGCCTGGAAGGCAAAAATGAAGGTCATCGTTAAGTTGTTTGGTGACTGGGAGAAATCGTACGGATTCTTGCCCAATTGGTTGACGTATATGACACAGGTGAATGTGGGTTATGTGTTCAAACTTGATACAAATCAATGTTTTGACGAACGTCGGGTTTATACAGACAGAGCCATATTTCACAGGGTTTTTTGGACCTTTCACCAATGCATTGAAACATTCAAATACTGCAAGCCTATAATTCAAATTGACGGCACTCATCTGTATGGGAAGTACAGAGGAACTCTCTTGATTGCAACATCTCAGGATGGAGATGGATATCTACTCCCTATTGCATTTGCTGTTGTTCCTCCAGGTGAGAGATTGGAAGATTGGTCTTGGTTTATGAGCCTCTTACGTTTTTCATGTCACACATATGCACGGTATTTGCCTAATATCCGATCGTCATCGAAGCATCATAAGGGCGGTCAAAGATCACGCTGAGTGGCAGCCTCCATATGCTTATCATGTATTTTGTCTACGTCACATCGGAAGCAACTTCAATACCCGCTTTAGGAATGTGGAATTGAAGAAAACGTTGATGAAATTAGGTAATGTATTAGCAGTTGTGATGCATTATAAATACAACTTCAAAGTGTAACTAACCAATTGCATATGTGATGATTGTTTTGCAGGGTACACATGTTCAAAGATAAATTTCGACATTCGATACAAGGAATTTATCGACAACAATCCTGAAGTGGCTTCATGGTTGGATGCGATTCCGAAAGAGCAATGGTGCAGGTCGTATGATGAGGCAGGACGTAGGTTTGGTTATATGACAACCAACCTATCTGAGTGTGTGAACAATGTGCTTCGTGGAGCACGTAATCTGTCGATAACTGCATTGGTCAAGATGACATTCAGTAGACTCGTCGAGTATTTCGTCAAGAGACGTGAAGCCATTGAAAAGGATATCTCACAAGGAAGGATAATTTCAAAGAAGGTTGAGGCAGCTTTGCAGAAAAATGATGAATTGGCCGACACTTATCGTGTGAGGATATATGATAGTGAGCTGTTACTGTTTGAGGTTAAAGATGCCTACAATCATTCTACACACGAGGTTGGTGACACCATGAGAGTGGACTTAGTCAATCGTAAATGTCAGTGTGGTAGGTATACAGCAATGAGGTATCCCTGCAGCCATGTTTTAGCAGCTTGCAAGGTCGTCAAGTTAAACCATTATGATTATGTGGATGATATTTTTAAAATCCCAACAATTTCTAAAGTATATGCTGCACACTGGTTTCCTATTGGCAATGAATTGTTGATTCCATCCGATTTTGGGCCTACTGTAATTTCGGATTCACGGTTGGTACGTGCAAAAGGAAGGCCAAAGTCTTCAAGGATTCAGAATGAGATGGATTGGGTTGAGTCTCAACCGACGAGCAGTCAGAGCAGATGTAAGCATTGCAAGCAAGTTGGACATAACATTCGTACATGTCCATTGAGACTAAGACAAGCATGATTATGTATTGTTTTGTTTTGTTTAACGAGTACCCTATCTTGTATTGTTTTGTTTCTGTGTACCCTAAACTCTATCTTGTATTAGTTATGTATTGTGTTGTTGAAATGTATTGTTGAAATGTATTGTTGTGTTGCATAATGTGCAATCTGAATGTGTACCATACCCATTTATCCCTTCCCCGAGTCAGTTAAGGTTATGGTATTACACAACAATTCAAAAAATGCCAAAAAAATACCCCAAACAGCAGCTGCTACTGCATAACCAACTGGTCTACCCGGGTAACTTGTAATGATATACCCGGGTACAACCTACCCGGGTAGACCAGTTCGTGGTACCCGGGTAGACCAGTTGGTTATGTAGTTGCAGCTGCTGTTTTGGCCAATTTTTTTGCATTTTTTGAATTGTTGTGTAATACCTACATACAATATGACTTGAAGGTGGATTGATTTCGTAGAAATAGGATGACGGAAGCATGATGTGCACCAATCAATGTCGAACATCCATATTAAAGTACTTTGGGGTCCATTGTTTTCCAAATTACATATGACAATATTAATGCAAAGACCCATATTAATGCATAGAACCAACAAGTCTGAACGTGCGCAACACGAAAATTTCATTCATTCAAATATTGAACATCCAAGTATAAAAAGATCCATGCAATGTAGGTAAAGTTCCTAATTGTACCAAAATGACTACATTACATCCAAAATGGTCATCCTACTAAACCCAAAATAGTCCTCCCCATTCTCATCATCCTCATCCACATCATCACCGTCCGCAACAGCAGCATCAACCTCCTCCTGAGTATGGGCACCATTGCCAACTAAACCTTCCAAGCGTGTAACCCTTGTGTCCAACCGTGTAACCCTTGTGTCCATCTGGTTCCGCCACTTGCTTGTGCTCTGTCTAAATCCTCTAAAGTCAGTACTCAATGAGTCCATGCCACATGTCAGAGCATACAAGGATGCCATGATATGATCAGATGTCCATCCACCCTCAGGAGTTGTCCATCCACCCTCAAGAGATGGAGGAGCTGGTGGTCGCCGACTGCGGGTAGGACGTGTTTGTCCATCATCAACCTCAGCAGCGCCGGCATCGTCATCGTCATCATCAAGGCCTGCATCATAAACCATGAAAAGCACATATTATAAGTATCACATTAGTATTAAAAAAACCAACAAAAAAATGCATAAACCCAAACACATCACCTGCAGGTGCATCCTCCATCTCAGCATCGTGGTGGACTGGGATCTCAGGTGGTTCTAGTGCCTTCTTCCACATCCAGATACCCACTCTGTTCGGCAGGATCCCACACTGCTTCAATAGCCTCTCACCAAATATAGCATTCCAGCCTGTGGCGGTCTTCAAGGTCTCTGTTGCCATAGGCACACCAAATCTATGCAGAATCTTCTGCACCAGGAATGCAAAAGGCAATTCAGCTTTCTTTGACTTGGCAGCCTTCCACATCATTATGCATAAATAATGCCTCCAGTTCACCTGCTGACGGTGAAGGAGGGCCCACAAGATGACAAAGTCCCTTTCCAGCACCTTCGAGGGATTATGCGAGCGCTGGAAAATAATATGTGTCACCACGTAATGAAGAATGCGAGCAGACACCGACAAGTTGCTCACAGGATAATGAGCAAAATGTCCGGGCTCAGCGTCTGCCCTCCTACCCTCCTAGTCTCTGTAACAATGGCCTCCCGGTCATAATCACCAAATATGTGATGGTTGTCTCCATCATATAGTGCTGCTCCTGTGACACCATCAAAATCAAACCCCAGTAGCTCCGTCCAGATAGGAGCAGTCATGTTGATATCAATCCCGCAGACACGGGAAGTCAGCTCGCCTTGCGAGTACCCAAGGTTCTGGTAGAAGGCTCTTACCATAACCTCCGAGTATGGGCACCGCATCTCCGCCAGGTCAACTAAATGTGTCTCCTCAAGAAACGGCACAATGTCGAACCGCTCCAAGTTGAAGAAGGCTGAATCCAGTGATTTCGGCTCGCAGAGCTTCCGGCTCATGAAATACTTCACGAACCTCTCGTGTGCAAGTATGTCATCCTCAAACAGATATCTGAACGTCAAGTCCGGAGCCTGACTCGAAGCAGCCTGGGGCTGAGAGGATGACCCTCCATCGTGACGACTCTTGGTTCTTCTCTCTGAATGGGTCACTGGCAGCTTTGAAACGCGTCTAGAGGTCATTGTGTCACACTATTAAACTGAAAAAATAACCAAAATCAGAAATCAGATACATACATGTTAGGGTTAGGGTAAGGGTTAGGGCCATTTTTTTCAAAAATTAATCGGTCAAAATCAAATTACATAACCATGCAAACTACAAAAACGCAATAAGGGACAAACATATTGGATGAAATCAGAACAGGAAACATCCAAAAAGAAAAAAAAATTAACCTTGGATGGATTTCAATCGGTAGAAGGAAGAGACTCACAATGCACGAACTAATGATCACAACCCCGAAGAACTTGAGCAAGATTTCGTCCTCAATCGCGCAACACAAGGAACTTCCAGCAGCTCTACTCGGGTACCACTTTGTTGGTTTTCCAAATGGGGCTGCTGGCTTGTTAAAAAACCCTACCGTCGACATTTACCCGGGTACACCCCTCTATACCCGGGTAAATAATGCAAGCAAATTCCCAGATTCGAAGAACACTACCCGGGTAGGCAAAATTTTTCAAAAAATACCCGGGTAGAGAGGGGTGTACCCGGGTAGGCTTGGTGGTCAACGGTCAAACAGGGGCAGATTGGTGTTATGTTTTTTGAGGAGGTTAAATTTTTGAAATAGTTTATAATCAAAGTCAAATTGGTAATTAATTATTAATAAAGGATTATAAGGGTCAAAAAGCCTCATTGACATCTTCCAATAATTAAAATTGAATTTATAATTCTAATTTTGTTATCCAAATAGATCTTTAAGGGATATTTGATAAATAAAGGATAAATTTTTTAGTACTCGAAAATCATGATTCTCAAAGATTATGAAAAAGTCACTTCCACGGAAACATTACGAAGAAATTATTTGGTATATCAAAATATTACCAGAATTTTATCCCCAAAAAAGTATAAAATTTTCCCTAACACCTGGGATTTGAATGGCATTTTGAAAAAAAAAAGTGTACACAACAAAATCTCGAAAACATCAAATTTCAGAAAAAACAATTCAAAAATCTTATACCAAATTTGAATAAATAAGATTACCACCACACTTTTCCGAGCCTATACCCTTGATTCTAATTCTAAACAGCAACATACGAGTAATATAATTTTTTAAAATTCCTTCATTACTTTTTTTTTTTTTTTTTGGTGAAGTCCTTCATTACAGGGGACTGATATTTTTAATAATTAATGACTAATATTATTAGTCACTTTTTTTATTAAAAATATAAATATATAAGTCATTAATTACCAAGAAGTATGAAATAATCACGAAAACACAAAGTTACATATGAAACTTTATTTAAGCAATTCTAATTCAGATAACCACAAAAAATTCACCAGACAAGAGCAAAAGTCAGGATTCCAACAATAAATACGTAGAATTTACTTAAAAAGATATACACAATAATCCAGCCAAAAATACAAAAAAATGAGGCCACTCTAAGTTCCTAACTTTTTGTAGTCATACAAAATACTACCATAGGCAAGAATTAAGTCACAAGACAGATGCTCCGAACCCAATCATCAAAAAATGGCTAAAAGAATCACCACATCCAAATGGAACTTCATATCCCTTCAATTCCTCCAGTATATCTGCGGACAATATCATGGTACACAGAATACAAAATGATTAAAACATGTAGGAAATACAGTCAGAGGACAGCAAATTTCAATAAACAATTAAAGCCTAATATTTATAACCTTCTTTATGTATCAGTCGACTACAACTTACTATGGCCAGATACACCACCTCAAAAACTAGCTCAAAGGGTGGTAGTGCCCAAGGTCTTATAAATTCCACATTAGTTGCCCATACAACCAATGTGGGACTCCAAGTCCCATACCTTGCAAATGGAACCCCAACATTCCACCACGCTTCCCTAGTGCGTGCCCCCACGCACAACTCCACGTGATGGATGCTCTGATACCATTTGATGAGACCTTGGGATGCACCACCCCAAAAACTAGCTCAAAGGGTAGGAGTGCCCAAGGCCTTATAAATCCCACATTAGTTGCCCATACAACCAATGTTGGACTCCAAGTCCCATACCTTGCAAATGGAACCCCAACAGTCTTCTGCGAGATGTAGCTTTAGAGTTTAAGTCAGAGATGGAATAAAAACGAATGTAAAAGAATGAGAGAATGCTGTAATAGTACTTGTAGTTTGACAAACACGACTTTCAAGATCAGTTAGAAACTAAATCAGAATGCTAAATCAGCCATCATAATAAAGGAGAAACCAAAAAACGCTGATGTATGTTTAAAAACCAGTTGCATTATCAACGGCTGCAAAGAAGGTTTATTAAAAGTTTAACATGTACACAAATAAGTAAACCTGGGCACTACAGATACTGATCACAATGCACACTTCCCAATCCCTCTCCCTTGGTTAAGGGAAACAAAATAAATGAAGAAAAAAAGGTCTGCAAAGTTGAAAAACATAAGTTTTAAACACGGAGCATATTTTGATGCTGAACTTACATTATCAAAGCTTCTGTAATCATGTTTATCAAAATGATTATCACAACTATATAAACTCACCATTGCTTGACATCAGTCGCACTGTCTTTGTGATCTACTACAATTTTTGCATGTTGTGAGCCAGAAGTAGAGCCATCTTCTTGAGGACCTGAATGAAGAATGTGGGAAAAGCCCTGCCCAATTGACTTCCACCATCTAGTAGGTAAAGATGTTTGTAAACTATCAGAACTCATAACAGATGATGGTTCAATTGTTCTAGCTGAAGCAGGATCGAGGTCAGAAAATCTGAAAGCACCTAGAATTTTTTCTGGAAGCTCTGATTCAGCTTGGCTCTCAATAAGAAAAGCCAGATCAACAGTCAAAGATGAGATATAACCAAATGCCAAATGGACAATTGCGCTTGCAACCATGGAAGACCCTATATCAATATCTACTTCTATGAAATTCTCTGCCGTGAAATATTTACAGGAAAGGGCGCGCCCAATTACGCATATAGCCTGCTCTCCAACAGCCTTTCTAACAATCCAAGGACCTTTGACAATGTTGGCAATCAACTTGAGCCTTGAGTTTCTGAACGCATTGTCACCTTTCAAGAACTTCTCGATCAGGGACCCCTCAGCAACAGGCTCTTTGTTTGTAAAATATGCGATCGCACTATAGTTATCCTTGGTTGGGACTTGAAGATTGAATGCCCATACAAAGGGTTTATCACCTGCTTGAAACTCATTATCAATGACCTTCCTAACTCGACTATTTGGATCGTTTAATATATCCCCGATTTTCACTGAACTTTTAATCCAATCAAAACCAAGAGGCTTGAGCAGATAATCACCAGCAGGAATCTTAACCCTTGTGGTAAAATACTCAGGACCTCTAACCATAAATGCATCTCCAGGAGGGGAAGCCCAACCATTTGAACAATTATCTGGCTCAAGAAGTGGAACGGCTCCTTCAGATATTATCCTATCTATCCATTCGGATTCCTTTCTATCACCAGGGCCAGCCATAAATGTGCCCTGCTTCCCTGTAATAATAATATAAGCTTTATAGTTATAAAAATAAATTGGCAACACTTATGATTACAACTATGATTGTAAGATAAACAAAAACGCTCCAGGCATAAGTCCTAAGTTCATCCAATTTGCCAAATACAAATAAAAGGGAAAGAGATTCCAGTTCTAAAATGGGCAGATGAAACTAGAAGCTAATAAGTATATCAATAACAAAAACTTAGCCCTGACTTGCTATGTAGCACCGATTCCGACACAGCGTTTTCGATACGTTTCCAGTACATTCTCGATACGGGATGTCGATACGATACAATACGTTTCCGATACGTGTATCCAATATGTTGGAAAAAAAATTTAAGTAGTATCGGTGCTTCATAGCTGACTTGTACCCAAAAAGGGGGGGGGGGGGAGTAGACTTTAATTGTGTAGAGATTTCATTTATAGGACTCCTAGAGGATTTTAAAAACTAAATTACTAAACAGATATGATTCATGATCATGGCTTTATTCAAATTTTGTTTGCATAGGCATGTTAACCAAATGAAGTGCAATAATTTCCAAACTTTAATTGTGTAGACTTTAATTGTGTAGAGATTTCATTTATAGGACTCCTAGAGGATTTTAAAAACTAAATTACTAAACAGATATGATTCATGATCATGGCTTTATTCAAATTTTGTTTGCATAGGCATGTTAACCAAATGAAGTGCAATAATTTCCAAACTTTTTTCCACAGATAAAGTGATAAACAACACTTGTGCCATTAACTTGCCAAATTCAATGCAAAGAGTCTATTTCCCAAACATCAACAGAGAATATAGTACCATCACCTGATAATACTAAAGTAAAAATAATTTGAGTTGGGCTATTATATGATGATTTAATTAATATTAGAGCTGAATACAATTTAGAAAGAAGTGTATATTAGGAAGCATTAAAACCCTTATGGAAGAACAGTAGACTAATCACGCGGGGTTTGCCGTAAACAACAGATGGCACAACCCCAGATAACAGTAATAATGATTAAACGAACAACCCCTCGAATATAAGCGGTATATTTAGAAATCAGAATTCAACACAATACCTGTAGTCCTGTACAGTGTGCAATCACTCCTTGTATTGTATCTGCTGTATTCGATTCAGGGTTTTGTTTTGGGACACACTTGAGATTGAGATTAAAGGTTTTTCCTTTATCTTTTCTTCTATCTATTTGATTTCCTTTTCTTTTCTTTTTTCTCTCTTTTCTGAAAAATTAAAAACAAAATTAATTACTTTATTCGCACGCACAACCGACAGAGAGGCGTAAAACTCAACATCTAGGCCCAAACATTTGGGCTATTACTACATTTGTTCAATAATTTGTTTTTATCTGGATTGGTCCAAACAAGTATGTGATTTAAAAATTATATAATTTATATATTTTTCATTTATGGTTTATTGCGTCATATGTGACCCAACCTATTCACACTTTTCAGTAATTATTTACTTAATTTTTTTTAAATACTTTCAAATAGGAAAATAATAATACAATTAATAGGTTTGATTTATTTTAAAAAAAATTTGCTTGAGAATAATTAAAAGTAGAAAGTATTGAGACAATTGATAATAGGGTCAACCTGTCAATAACCTCACTTATAATTGCAATATAAAATATGATTCTATTAAACTATTTCCTTATAAGGGAAAATTCGTTTGCAAAAATGGAAGACAATAATCATTAATTATTAGCTTAAAAAATCAAATTTTTTTAAATATGTTATTTTTTCTTTTACTGATAAAAATTAAGTATGATATTAAGCAAGCCATTCTATAAAAAGGAAGAACTAAGTTAAAAACATAAAGAATTATTACATTCAATTAGATAAGGTGTTGATTCGTTCGATAAGATATAAAATAAATGATTGTTGAACATATTTGGATTTAGAATTGTTATGGACTCGTATAATGAGCCCATTAAGTATCAAGCCCAACAAAGGGGAATCCAAGATATGGATTGATGCTAATCAATCCATACTTATCTTAATGTGACAGCATAGCTATCAGGGCTGGATCCTCATCGTAGCAAACAAGGGCCCATCCACACTACCTACAGGTAACCTCTATAAATACAAGGGCAAACCCTAAAGGTACACACATTCTCTCTCTTATTGTTATTTTGTCACTATGCACACACACACCCCATTGGCTAACGCCGTTATAGTATTCTGTGCACAGTGATCTCCTTGACTCAAGGGTATCTCTCTCATAGATACCTTGGAGAGGGCATCAGATCCAATATTAACGTACTAGCCTAGCTGGGCTAGACATCTTTGTCTCAAGGACAGATCATTGGCGCCGTTTGTGGGAATTTTTTTCTTTGAATCTGAATTTGAAGTTCCCACCAAATCTGACAAGGGATGGCAATCCAGACGAGGAGCAGTAGCCAGCAGCCACCCCCAAACCAGAATCAGCCGTTGGATCCAGTCATTGAGGAGATAAATCAGCCTCACAATCAGATCGGAAACAACGTGGATTACAACCACGTCCAGGTCGAAGATGATGTTTCAGACACCGCCTCGATGCCGATGCGTCGAAATGGGGGAGCTGCAGCGAACGTAGCTCCAACAAGGAGCAACCCTGCCCAGCATCCTGGCGATCTGGCTGCGCGCATTGCTCAATCGGCTGATCCGGATACTCGGATGGCCAACAACGCGTTAAACGCAATTATGGAACGAATAGCAACGCTGGAAACCCGTACTAACTTGCAACGGCAACAAGATTTCAGGGCTATTCGTGAGGAAAATAACAGAGGGATGCAAGACCTGGAGCGGCGATTAACACGGCGGACTACGCCAGGAATAACCAATGTCGAAGGTCAGCCTGCCTATGGTCGAGAAGGACCTAGTAACTCGGTTCAATCATACCAAGTTCCTCATGCAGGAAACCCTGGTAACCTGATAAACCAGGGATACCAGGTCGCTGATGGCCAAGATGCACAAAACCATCAAGCACATGCTGACGGTCAGGAGGACCGGGTTAGAGCTCAGTATCAACAGGATCCTCAAAACATCCGAGGACGAGTAGAACCTGGCGGATACAGGAGGAAGTACAGCAGGGGGCAGTATAATAATAGCCCATTCACCACTGAAATATTAAACGTTGTCTTCCCAGAGGACTTTGACTCGGCACGTTTATCGAAATATGATGGGAGCCAGGATCCGCAGGTGCACATAGATGCCTTTGACACGGACATGTATATTCGGGGAATTGACGAGCCTCTTATATCCCGAATATTTGCTGTAACATTAACTGGGGCAGCGCAGGAGTGGTTCTCAACCCTGCCTGTTAATTGCATCGGATCCTTTGAGGAGTTCAGACAGAAGTTCATATTGAAATTTGCAACCAGCAAGAAGCATCCAAAGTCTGAGTTCGTTCTTGGAAAGATACGACAGTAACCTGGAGAAACCCTCAAAAAATACCTTAACCGGTTCAAGGACGCTGCATTGCAGGTCCCAGGGTTGCAAAAGAATGTCCACGTCCACCTCATTGTCGCAGGTCTGGATGGTGGATCCAGACTCGCCAAGTCGGTCTATAAGGACCCAGTAAAGACATTGGAGGAGTTTAGAACTCGTTCAAAGAAATATCTTGAACTAGAGCAAATGGAGATTGCAAATGCGTAATCTGATGAAGGCAACAGAGTAGGCCCGAGAAGGAGGAGCCCACCCCTAAAGGGAAAGGAACGAGTTGACAGCAAAAAGAAAGATCAACGCCAACGAATCCCGGATATGAGAGACCGCATTGGAAGGTATGATAAGTATACACCTTTGAATGCGTCGCGTTCTCAAATCTGGAGAGAAGTAGCCACGACGGAGATGAAAAAGGTGGAGAGACCTCGTCCCATATTTGACAGAGGAGGATTAGATAAGTCCAAATACTGCACCTTTCATGATGGGTCAGGCCACACAACTGATCAGTGCTGGGATCTCTGAGATGCGGTGGAGAAGTTTGTAAGAGATGGTAGATTACGTCAATATGTAATAAAAACTCAAGGTTCCAAAAAGAACAAAAGGAAGTTGGGAAACAGGAATCGAAGCAAAAGTTCCATTACTGAAAAGAAGAACAAACAGGATAAGAATCAGAAGAATGATTCCAACTATGATGAATTCCCAGAAGTGGAGTTTGATTGTAATGTAATTAGTTGAGCTTTGGGAGGTGGAGGAGATACTGTAAGTGTTAGAAGAAAGTACCTGAAAGAGGTACTCTCTATCCGAGATCGTCCCAAGTTCAAAGAAGACCCAACCAAGCCAGATCCACCTCTTTTATACTTTACTAAAGAGGACATGCGCGGGGTGCTGCCGGGTCATGTTGAAGGACTGGTGATTGCGGGGACCCTAGTGAATTGCCGGGTTAGGAAGATTTTCGTGGATGCAGGAAGTTGTGCTGACATCATACTCTGGGATGCTTTTAAAAAGATGAACCTGGACGAAGAGGACCTCAAACCTTGCAAAACGACGTTGGTAGCCTTCAACGGAGAACATACGCCTCCTAAAGGTTACATTGATCTCAGGTTAACCCTGGGAACAAAAGAAGCGTTCAGATCAGAACGAGTTAGGTTCATAGTGGCTGACTTCCCTTCAGAATACAATATAATCCTGGGAAGACCGACCATACATCAGTGGGACATGCTGGTTTCTACAAAACACCAGAAGTTAAAAATGGTGAGCAATAAGAATGAAATAATCACTGTTTGTGGAGATCAGAAGGAATCCAGGGGCTGTTACTTTGATACTATAAAAGAAAATGAAGGGGGACGTTTGAGCCCACCCCGAATTCACTCGGGGGATAAAACCGGTAAGAATCTAATTCCTCAGCAATCTAAGAAGCCAGTCAATATGGTTGAACTCGACATGAGAGAAGAAGTAATGCCGAGACCCGAACCTGATGGAGAGATTGAGGATCTCACGCTGGGGGGAGAGCCTGGCCAGTTTACCCGCATTGGTAAGGCCATAGACCCTCAGATCAAGCAATTTTTGGTTGCCTTTCTTAAAAGCAACACTGATGTATTTGCGTGGAAGTCGTCTGAGATCCCTGGCATCGACCCCGCATTCTGTTGTCACAAATTGGCAGCTTATCCGGGGTCCAAGCCAGTTTCTCAGAAGAAAAGAAAACTGGGACCTGAAAGGAAACAAATTCTACAGGAACATGTTAAAGAACTTTTAGATGCTGGATTCATTCGAGAGATACAGTACACGACGTGGCTAGCCAATGTGGTGATGGTGAAAAAGACGAATGGGAAATGGATAATCTGTACTGATTACACAGATTTAAACAAAGTTTGCCCAAAGGAAGCTTATCCTATGCCTAACATAGATCAGCTGGTAGATAACTCGGCTGGATTTCATCTGTTGTCTTTCATGGATGCCTATTCAGGATACAACCATATCTCAATGTACCCAGCGGATCAGGAAAAAATGGCATTTATTGCTGAAAATGCCAACTATTGCTACAACGTGATGCCATTTGGGCTTAAAAACTCAGGGGAAACTTACCAGAGGATGATGAATAAAGTCTTTGAAGATCAGCTGGGCAAAAATCTAGAAGTGTATATAGATGATATGATTGTGAAGTCATTTGATATGATGAATCATGTTCAGGGTCTTGAGCAAACGTTTCAAAAGCTCAGAAAGTATCGCATCCGCCTCAACCCGGTAAAGTGCGCATTCGGGGTGGCTGCAGGAAAATTTCTGGGTTTCATGCTAACCCACAGAGGGATTGAGGCAAACCCGGATAAATGCAAGGCGGTGCTTGACATGATAGCACCCCAAAGTAAAAAGGAGGTCCAACAGCTGACCGGACGATTAGCTGCGTTAACCCGGTTTCTTCCAAAATGGGTTGAAAATGCCCTCCCATTCTTTAAACTTTTAAAGAAAGAAGCAACTGACGGATGGAACCCGGCATGCGAAGCCGCGTTTGAAAAGATAAAGAAATGTTTATCAACTCCACTGATCCTCTCAAAGCCAAACACAGGAGATGTTTTAATTCTATATTTGGCAGTAGGGGAGGAAGCAATAAGCGCTGTACTGATTAAGGACACAAACGAAGGCCAGGAGCCAATTTACTTTGTCAGTAGAGCCTTACAAGGTGCAGAGATCAGATATCAAAAGCTAGAAAAGGTGGCTTTTGCCCTGCTGGTCGTGGCTAGAAGATTGCGACCGTATTTCCAAGGCCACCAAATCATCATCAAGACTAACCAGCCTATTCGGCAGGTGTTTCACAAACCAGACCTGGCAGGAAGAATGACTAACTGGGCAATAGAGCTCAGTGAATATGACATAACGTATGAAAGTCGGAAAGCAATCAAAGCACAAGCCTTAGCTGACTTCATAATGGAATTGACACCACAGAACTCGGAACATGAAGAACATGGGGACGCATGGAAGGTCTACTTAGATGGATCTTCCAAAAATAGAGGAAGTGGGGCTGGAATCATATTAGAAAGCCCAGAAGGAGTAACCATAGAGCATTCTCTGAACTTGGGATTCCCAACTTCCAACAATCAAGCTGAATACGAAGCTCTAATAACTGGTTTGATCCAGGCTAAAGAACACGGAGCTAGGAAATTGTACATGTTCAGCGACTCACAGCTGGTAACCTCGCAGGTAGAAGGAAAATACCAAGCAAAAGGTCCTCTACTGATGAAGTACCTGAGTCGAGTTCAGGAAATTATGGCCGACTTTGATGAGGTTCGAGTTTCTCACATCCCGCGAGGGGAGAATAACCGAGCTGACATCTTGTCGAAGTTAGCCAGTACCAAAAATCTAGGGAATCACAGAACTGTGGTTCAGCAAAGTATAACAACGCCGAGTTGCATAATGGTAGTAACCTCTGTAAACGACTGGAGGAAACCTCTGGTTGATTATTTGGAGAAAGGGATACTGCCAGAGGATCGACTGGAAGCTGGTCCGAGATGCGACCCAATATGCTATCGTGAATGACCAGCTATTCAGAAAGGGTTTGCATAATCCCATGTTAAAATGCTTGAACTCGGAAGGAGCCGAGTATGTCCTTGCCGAGATCCATGAAGGAATAAACGGGCACCATATGGGAGGCAAAGCCTTGGCCAGAAAAGCCCTCAGAGCTAGTTATTACTGGCCGACCATGAGGGCAGATTCTAAAGAGCATGTCAAGAGATGTGATAGCTGTCAGAAGCACGACAAGTTGATCCTTTCACCACCGGAAGAACTGAAATCTATCTCGGCCCCTTAGCCCTTCTTCAAATGGGGAATAGATCTGCTAGTACTTTTTAAAGCTGCTGAAGGACAACTCAAGTGGTTGATCGTGGCTGTGGATTACTTCACAAAGTGGATAGAAGCAGAACCAGTCACCACGATCACCTTGGCTAGAGTGCAAAGGTTCTTTGAACGAAATATTGTTTCGAGATTCGGAATCCCAGCCGAGGTGGTTAGTGATAACGGAACGCAGTTTGCTGATAAGAAATTCCAGCAGCTAATGAAAGACCTACACATCACACATCGTTTCACATCTGTGGAGCACCCACAGTCAAATGGGCAGGCCGAAGCGGCCAACAAAGTGATTGTGGAGGGTCTCAGAAAATGAATGTTTGCTGCAAAAGAAAGCTGGGTTCACCAGCTATACTTTACCTTGTGGGGTTACAGAACTAGCACTCAAACTGCAACTGGAGAAACCCCTTACAGACTAACGTATGGATGTGAAGCCTTGATCCTGGTGGAGATTGGAGAACCCTCCTGGAGAAGACTGAATAGTCTTGAACAAGGTGAACAACAGAACAATAGAGTACTTATTGAAGAATTAGACCTTGTGGATGAAGCTAGGGTCACTGCTCACTGCCGGAATATGATGGTCAAACAACAGACTGCAGCAAATTATAATAAGAAAGTGAGACCAAGGAATTTTGAAAAGAATGACTTGGTACTCAGGAGAGCAGACATTGGCAACAAGAATGCCAGAGATGGAAAGCTAGCTGCAAATTGGGAAGTACCTTATCGAATTAAAGAAAAACTCAAAAAAGGAGCTTACATCTTGGAGACAGTTGAAGGCAAAGAAGTTAAGCGGACCTGGAATGCAGATAAGCTGAAGACATACTACAGCTAAATCTGCATTCCTCCGCTTAAATATTTCAAAATGCAATTTTTCTTTCCTCTACTAGGGGTTTTATTAAAAGCCGAATATGCCGGCACATTCATGTAATTCGCAATTTGATATCAATAAATGAGGAATTTTTCTTGTCTATCTTTGATATATCAATACTAAATCCGAGGTACAAATACAATTTTCCATAATGACTCTGATCAAGTCAAAATGTCACTATTTTGGTCATGATACCAAAAAGGGGCAGATGACATTATTATTTTTACCTTAGATAAATTGAGTTATGAAATTCAAATTCAATTAAATGGCTAAGTCAAAAGACAAGGCCCATTATATATGCAAGCTTACCAGAGTGAGTAAGTTAAACAAACATGCGTCATCGAATTGACATAAAGCAGAATCCGTACGATGCTTTGACCTCGGCTAGGTCATGAATCAAAAACTCGTATGATGCACGAGTTTACGACAACAAATTGGGATGAACACTTCACCCAAAAAGTAGTGAAGAATAATGCAACCTCGGTGTATCACTCATCAAGTACGAAGGTGAAATATAT
>NW_026898511.1:0-20000 GCF_033153095.1 Gastrolobium bilobum
GTACTTAGAGTACCTTGATTGTTTTCTTATTTTTTCTCCATGAATTGTTTCATGAGCATAGCATGAATTTTTGTGACAAAAATATATTATATACATGCATATATGATTCGGCCATTAAAGGGTTTATGGCTGCATGCGTGGTTTAATTTTGTGTTCTTTAAGAAAGAGTTGACAAAATTTGAATTATAAAGGTTGTTATATAATTCGGCCATTAAGAGAAAATTAAGAAAATTTGAATCATGATTCTTGTAATTATATTTTAATTGTTAAAATGTTAAGAAGTGTGAATAAACATGTTTTATGATATTTGATATCTTGTGCTTGCAAAGTTGTCTAACCTTTCAGGTGCAAAAAGGAAGGGGATGGTCATGGTGCCCGAAATTTGAATTTCAAATTTTTAAATTAAAGGTGTAATTTTTCTCTATTTAAATTAGAGGTGTAATTTAAATTTTGAATTTTGTAATTTTTCATTTGTCCCTCCAAAGATGTTTTGGAGTTTCTTTAATCATTTGTAATTAGAGAATTAGGCTAGTGGTATTTAGACGACAAGCAGTCGTGGCTTGAGAAGCAAGATGGACGAATGCGCGAGCACCATGACTGTCTCAAATAAAAGTGTTTTATATGCTTGTATGCTTTGTACGACTAGTATGCACGAGATAGTGTTTCGCGAATGTATGCTTTTATGACTTAAGACGTCTAGTATGCATGAATTGGACAAATCGCGTTTGTATGCCTTATTATGCACGTCCAATTGCGACTAGTGTAAACCGATAGATGTTTGACACAGGTTACGACTAGCATGATAACATACATATGCGTTTGATGAGACTTAATAAACCCTAAATAAAAGGAACCCTTAAAAGGAATAAATTATTAAGCGCATGATTACCTCCCACCACCAATATTACTCAAACATCCTCTAAATAGTGGTGCCCCACAACTCAGTTGGGACCCACTGTTTCGTTGAGCAAGAGTAGTGTTAGAAGTGTGAGACACTTAGGGTGCTGGTTAATGCTTAACTGAGGCATAAGTTGCAGGCTCAACTGGGCTTATGTGCTTAGGGTAATAGTGCTAGGTTGGTTGCATGAGATGCACCACTAAGTGACAAGGAGTTGTCAACCTAATGTTAAGAGAGGGTATGAGATATTGTTGATAAGGATCAACCCATTATTTAAATTAATCTTGCGGTCATAGACGAGGGTTAAAATAAATAATCGCACTCTTAATCTCACTAAGGTAAAATCTAAAAGTAGATTAACCCTAAGTCAAATGGTAAGGGTCATTGACTTAGATAAAATAGTGGGAGGGAAAAATTATTTAAAGTCTTTAATAATTTATTTTTACTAAATGTCTATATATTAATTAAATTATCTTTACATCTTTTCAGTTCTTAGTATGACTAATCCACTGTCACTGCGCTCAATACTCGATACGAACAAACTGACCGGTTCAAACTTTATGGACTGGTATCGGAACTTGAGAATTGTTCTTAGGGCCGAAAAGATAGCTTACGTTCTAGATGCTGCATTACCCATGGCTCCTAGGGAAAAGGAAGATGGGTTCGTGGAAATTGATTTCGAGGTCCACAAACAGCACATGGATGACAGTGTGATGGCAGTCTGCATTATGTTGGCATCCATGTCGCCTGAACTGCAAAAGCAGCATTAGCATATGGATGTTCTCTCTATTATCCTGCATCTCAAGGAGTTGTATGATATTAAAGGCAAGCATGAAAGGTATGAGGCCTCTAGAAAATTGTTCTCCTGTAGGATGTTTGAGAGCATGTTTGTGAGCAGTCATGTTCTTAAGATGATCAGACTCATTGAGAAGCTAGGAAATCTAGGCTTCATCATGGATGCCGAGCTAAGTAATGACTTAGTCCTCACCTTACTTCCACCTTCATTTAGTCAATTCATTTTGAATTACAACATGCATGGGATGCTTGTGAGCTTGCCTGAATTGTTAAGTATGTTAACAACTGTTAAAGTGTCTATCAAGAAGGATATGACACAAGCTCTTCTGATTGGTGGGCCTAGCAAGGCCAAGGGTAAGGGCAAGGAGCCTGCGAAAGGAGACTCCCTTAAACCCAAAGGAAAACCCAAGAAGAAGAAAGGAAAAAAGAAGGGTAAGAATGCATTCAAGGCAAAAGCGATGCTGAGTGCTTCCAATGTGGCAAGAAAGGCCATTGGGAGAGGAATTGTCCAGACTACCTGAAGAGTGTGAAGGACAAAAAGCATGGTGATGCTTCTACCTCAGGTATTTACATAATTAAGATAAATTATTCTTGTGCTAATCCGACTTCATGGGTATTGGATACCGGTTGTGGTTCTCATAACTTGCAATGTGTTGCAGGTGCTTAAGAGCCCTAGAAGATTGGAGAAGAACGAGGTGGACCTCCGCGTTGGTGATGGAGCAAGAGTTGCTACTCATTCTGTTGGAGATACCGACCTCATTTTGCCTGCGAGCCTTTTATTGCATTTGAATAATTGTCTTTATGTTCCCAGCATTTTTAGAAACATTATTTCTATTTCTTGTTTAGAACAAGATGGTTTTGCTTTCGCTATTAACGATTGTACATTTTCTATCATTTTGAATGATTTTGTTTTTGGTACTACTTCTTTAATAAATGATTTATATATTTTGGAAATTGAAACTGAAGTGCTCAATGTAGATGTGAAACGACTTAAGACAGATAATCAATCTTATCTTTGGCACTGTAGACTACGGCACATAAACAAAATAAGATTGTCTAGGATGCATGCAAATGGATACCTAGATTCCATGGATTTGGAATCCTATGTACAATGTGAATCTTGTCTAGCTGGGAAAATGACTCGCCACAAGCCCAAAGGGCTTGAGAGTCATAGGGCTAGTGAGTTATTAGAACTCATTCACTCTGATGTTTGTGGCCCAATGTCTATAGAGGCTAGAGGAGGATACTCCTATTTCATTACCTTTACTGATGATAAATCGAGATTTGGGTACGTGTACCTAATGAGATATAAATCTGAAGCTTTTGAAAAATTCAAAGAGTTTAGGAATGAAGTAGACGCAAAATGATTAAGACAATGTGATCAGATCGTGGTGGTGAATATTTGAGCCATGAGTTTCAGGATTATCTGAGAGAAAATGGAAACTCTCGCATTTTAATGCACATTACACACCACACCAAAATGGTGTCTCCAAAAGGAGAAACAAGACCTTGTTAGACATGGTCAGGTCTATGATAAGTGAGACTCAACTTCCAAAATCGTTTAGGGGATATTCCTTAGACACAGCGGCATACCTTCTAAATAGGGTACCGTCTAAATCTGTTCAGACCACACCATATGAGATATGGAATGGTAAGAGACCCAACCTGAGTTACCTCAGGGTATGGGGATCGCCAGCATATGTCAAAGCGTTGGCATCAGATAAGCTTAGTGCTAAGAGTACTAAATGTCTATTTGTGGGGTATCCCAAAGGTACTAAGGGATACTACTTTTACTCCTTGGATGAACACAAGGTGTTTGTGTCCAAGAATGCTGAGTTCCTTGAGAAGGATTTGATCTCTCAAGGAGCCAGTGGGAGTAAGATTGATCTTGAAGAAGTTCAAGGACCACAAGAACAGATTGAGGAACCCGAGTCTGCTCCGCAGGCGATGTTCTCCAATGGAGAAGTAAGCACACAACTCCGTAGGTCTACTAGGGTCATCCATCCACCTGAGAGGTATGGGTTTGTGATTGAGAATCAACAAACCATCGAGGATGATGAACCTAGTAACTATGAGGAGGCGGTCAAGGATGTTGACTCCTCTAAATCGCTTGAAGCCATGGAATCTGAAATAGATTCGATGCATCAAAACATGGTATGGACCTTGGTTCCTAAACCGCAAGAAATAGTTCCTATCGGTAATAAATGGGTCTTTAAAAGAAAGACTGATGCAAATGGCAACGTTCAAACCTACAAAGCTAGGTTGGTTGCGGAAGGATATCGTCAAAGACAAGGAGTTGACTATGATGAGACTTTCTCACCAGTTGCCATGATCAAATCTATTAGGATCATGCTTGCAATAGCAAGCATCAAGGAGTTGGAATATTCGTTTTGATGAAGTCGTTAGGAGTAACGGTTTCATCAAGAACGAGGATGAACCTTGTGTTTACAAGAAGGTTAGTGGGAGTAATGTCGTCTTCCTGGTACTTTATGTAGATGACATATTGCTAATAGGAAATGACATCGCCACATTACAAATAACGAAAGACTGGCTTTCAAAAAGCTTCACCATAAAAGATTTGGGAGAAGCGGCCTTTATACTTGGTATAAAGATCTATAGAGATAGATCCAAGAGGCTGCTGGGTTTATCTCAATCCACGTATGTTGACAAGATGCTAAAGAGGTTTAGCATGGAAGGGTCGAAAAGGGGTTTTCTTCTTGTCAGTCATGGGGTACATCTTTCAAAGGCTATATGTCCTAAGTCACAGCCTGAGAAGGATCGCATGAGTGGAATTCCATACGCTTCGGCTATTGGATCCATCATGTATCCCATGATATGTACGAGATAAGATGTCTCATATGCTTTGAGCATTACGAGCAGATACCAGTCTGACCCTGGAGAGGGTCACTGGACAGCAGTCAAGACCATCCTTAAGTACTTAAGAAGAACTAAGGATGCGCTTCTGGTCTATGGTGGGGTTGATGAGCTTTCAGTGAAAGGGTTCACTGATGCCAGCTTTCAGTGTGACAAAGATGAACGCAAGTCACAGTCAGGGTTCGTATTCACCTTAAATGGTGGGGTAGTATCTTGGAAGAGTTCCAAGCAGGAGACAACAGCAGATTCAACGACAGAAGCAGAATACATAGCCGCTTCAGAAGCGGCTAAGGAGGCTGTGTGGATCAAGAAGTTCATATCTGAACTAAGGGTGGTTCCAAGCGTGGATGAGCCCATACAGTTGTTTTGCGACAACACTGGAGCCATTACGCAGTCAAAGGAACCTAGTTCTCATCAAAGATTTAAACACGTGCTCCGCAGATATCACCTGATTATAGTAATTATTGATAGGATAGATGTAAAGATGGATTATGTTCCCACAGATAATAATCTAGCTGATTCTCTAACAAAGGTTGTTTCTCAGAGAAAACATGATAGTCATTATGAGACTTTAGGTATACGACTTAGGTCAGATTGGCTCTAGGCCAAGTGGGAGCTTGTTAGTATATGGATGTCCTAGAGACAATTTTTTGATTAGATTAGGACATATGTGGACCTTTTATATTGTCGCAAATAAATAAAAAACACTCTTTATCCTGTTTCATATTTTGTCTCAATATTATAGTTAATATTTTATATGAGTAACTGGATGAACCCCTTGGAATAAATTAGGTATCTCTTGAGTATCTGTCATGAGATCACGATCATGAGGATTCAGGGATACTGGATGTTTATTCCTAATTTTATGTTCCTAGTCTAGAGACACTGAGAATAGGGATCAATGATCTTAGGTAAGACTAGCACGACTTATCTACTTGTATTCGGATGCAAGGTAAGGACCTCATGAGCTACAGATATAGAGATATCTTAGCTAAAGTCGTGGGTGGACCTATAAGGGTATAGCTCGCACTGAACAGACCCACAAAGAGACTCTAAGAGGAAATCTTATAAAAGTATCATTAGAGAAGTCTCTTAATAATTGGGTATGTCTTTCCTTAGACCTTAAGTTGTCACCTAGACTGTGTTCTAGAAGGCATGTTTTGATTGTATACCTCGTCTGCCTGAAACATGGAGACTTATAGGTATACTTTTGGGCATGTCCTGAAAGAGCACAGGCCTAGGGTGATAAGCTGAAGAAATTCGTCAAATTTCTATAAGGGATTAGGTTATCTGTAAACCGAAGAAATCGTGATGACATTTACAAGACTCGGGAATCTATGCATAGTAAAAGAGATCATGAGATGAACTGCCTTTAGAGTCAGTAAATTGAAGATTCCCTATTTCGAATAAAGCTTACCCTAAATCGCAAGGGTTGATACGTTTCCTTGCCCTAGGTTTAATGGGAAGGTAACCGAGACGAAAGGAAATACATACGGTAACCAAATATGTATAATAGGAGGATTATGTCATTAACCTAACTAGCTCTGGGGCAACAAAGCATTGCTAGTACTCTGTGTTGTCATTAGATGGATTGTGGGCTTGTTGGGCCCAAGCCCATTTATGTCAGTGGCTATGTTGGGCCTAATGGGTCACACAATAACACCTTATTGTCAAAATAATATAGCATTAAAGGTATTGGGCCTAATAATGGTTGTTAGCCCAAGAAGAAGTTTGGAAGCCCACCTAAAAGGGAAAAGGGCGCATGGATCATGTAATGGGCTTGGATGGCCCAGGACATTACTAAATAATTTAATTAGTTAAATTAATTATCAAATATTTAAATTTTGAATTTTGAATTTGAAATTTGAATTTTGAAATTTGAATTTTGAATTTGAATTTAAATTTAGAATTTAAATTTAGAATTTGAATTTAGAATTTAAATGTTTGAACGTTTGAATTTAAATGTTTGAATTCGAATTTGAATTGGCTATGAAAAGTTGTTTCATAACAAAAGGATAAGATAAGATCTTGTTGGAACAAATCCCTAGAATCAATAGGAGATCTTTGATCACATCCAAGGCTGAATTTGGGGTGCCACTTTGGTTGTTGTGAGTGTCATCTTGTCAACCAAATAAGCTCCAAATCAGATTTGGTTTGTTGAGAGAATCAGTGAGCTAGTTGGTTCAAATTTGAATGCAACTGCACAACGTATCTGGACTGTTTTTGGGGCTGAATTGGGCGCACCATATGGCTTGTCATATGATGGTTGTTAAGTCATATTTTTGTTAAGATATTGACTTGATATCATGAGGATATGATAGGAGGTTGTTGGCAAGATTTGATTTTTTAACAACTCCATT
Source organism: Gastrolobium bilobum (assembly GCF_033153095.1). Taxonomy (NCBI): domain Eukaryota; kingdom Viridiplantae; phylum Streptophyta; class Magnoliopsida; order Fabales; family Fabaceae; genus Gastrolobium; species Gastrolobium bilobum. The sequence goes on from NW_026898511.1 coordinate 6,928, forward strand.
TTTCCTCTCTATTATGGGCGCTACTTATGGTCAGATTTTTAGAGAAAAATCTGATCCAATTTTGATAGTTCTCTCATCTCCTTTGGTCATCCTTTTGTTACGGATTTTCTTAAGAAGTTTTAAAAAATAACCTATCCATAGATCATCAAATCCATGCGCTACTTTTGTGAATTTTTAAGCTGAAAATTTCACTCTTCTAAACACCTTTACCTAGCCTCCTCCTTCACACATTGAACGCCTAGCAAGCTTTTATGGTGATCAATTGGTGGCTTTTCAAGAAGAGTTCTTGCATCTTGACGTGGAGTGGTGTGGATCAACGTTAGAGGGTTTGAACCCTTCAAACCTGACACTGATCTCCTTTGTGTTTAAATCAAAATAAAGGTAACATCATGTTGTCTTAAAGCATGAATCTTGATTGCATGTGTGATTCCGCATGGAAAATTTTTGTTTTTCCTTCTCATATGCTTCGGCCTTCAAGGTCATTTAACTTTCAACCGTTACTTTTAACGACTTCATCAAAACGAATATTCCAACTCCTTGATGCTTGCAATAGCAGCATATCACGATCCTAATAGATTTGATCATGGCAACTGGTGAGAAAGTCTCATCATAATCAACTCCTTGTCTTTGACGATATCCTTTCGCAGCCAACCTAGCTTTGTAGGTTTGAACGTTGCCATTTGCATCAATCTTTCTTTTAAAGACCCATTTATTACCGATAGGAACTATTCCTTGCGGTTTAGGAACCAAGGTCCATACCTTGTTTTGATGCATCGAATCTATTTCAGATTCCATATCTTCAAGCCATTTAGAGGAGTCAACATCCTTGACCGCCTCCTCATAGTTACTAGGTTCATCATCCTCGACGGTTTGTTGATTCTCAATCACAAACCCATACCTCTCAGGTGGATGGATGGCCCTAGTAGACCTATAGAGTTGTGTGTTTACTTCTCCATTGGAGAACGTCACCTGCGGAGCAGACTCGGGTTCCTCAATCTGTTCTTGTGGTCCTTGAACTTCTTCAAGATCAATCTTACTCTCACTGGCTCCTTGAGAGATCAAATCATTCTCAAGGAACTCAGCATTCTTGGACACAAACACCTTGTGTTCATCCATGGAGTAAAAGTAGTATCCCTTAGTACCTTTGGGATACCCCACAAATAGACATTTAGTACTCTCAGCACTAAGCTTGTCTAATGCCAACGCTTTGACATATTCTGGCGATTCGCATACCCTGAGGTAACTCAGGTTGGGTCTCTTACCATTCCATATCTCATATGGTGTGGTCTGAACAGATTTAGACAGTACCCTTTTTAGAAGGTATGCTGATGTGTCTAAGGCATATCTCCAAAACGATTTTGGAAGTTGAGTCTCACTCATCATAGACTTGACCATGTCTAACAAGGTCATGTTTCTCCTTTTGGAGACACCATTTTGGTGTGGTGTGTAAGGTGCAGTAAACTGCGAGAGAATTCCATTTTCCCTCAGATAATCCTGAAACTCATGGCTCAGATATTCACCACCACGATCTGATCGCAATGTCTTAATCATCTTGCCACGCTATTTCTCTACTTTATTCCTAAACTCTTTGAATTTTTCAAAAGCTTCGGATTTATATCTCATTAGGTACACGTACCCAAATCTCGATTTATCATCAGTGAAGGTAATGAAATAGGAGTATCCTCCTCTAGCCTCTATACACATTGGGCCACAAACATCAGAGTGAATGAGTTCTAATAACTCACTAGCCCTATGACTCTCAAGCCCTTTGGGTTTGTGACGAGTCATTTTCCCAGCTAGACAAGATTCACATTGTCCATAGGATTCCAAATCCATGGAATCTAGGTATCCATTTGCATTCATCCTAGACAATCTTGTTTCGTTTATGTGCCCTAGTCTACAATGCCAAAGATAAGATTGATTATCTGTCTTAGGTCGTTTCACATCTACATTGAGCACTTCAGTTCCCATTTCCAAAACATATAAGCCATTTATTAAAGAAGCAGTACCAAAAATAATATCATTCAAAATGATAGAAAATGTACCATCCTTAATAGCGAAAGCAAAATCATCTTGTTCTAAACAAGAAAAAGAAATAATGTTTCTAGAAATGCTGGGAACATAAAGACAATTATTCAAATGCAACAAGAGGCCCGAAGGAAAAATGAGGTCAGTATCTCCAACAGCATGAGCAGCAACTCTTGCTCCATCACCAACGCGGAGGTCCACCTCGTTCTTCTCCAATCTTCTAGGGCTCTTAAGCACCTGCAACACATTGCAAGTTATGAGAACCACAACCGGTATCCATACCCATAAAGTTGGATTAGCACAAGAATAATTTATCTCAATCATGTAAATACCTGAGGTAGAAGCATCACCATGCTTCTTGTCCTTCACACTCTTCAGGTAGTCTGGACAATTCCTCTTCCAATGGCCTTTCTTGCCACATTTGAAGCACTCAGCATCGCTTTTGTCCTTGGATGCAGTCTTACCCTTCTTTTTGCCTTTCTTCTTCTTGGGTTTTCCTTTGGGCTTAAGGGAGTTGCCTTTCGCAGGCTCCTTGCCCTTACCCTTGGCCTTGCTAGGCCCACCAATCAGAAGAGCTTGTGTCCTATCCTTCTTGATAGACACTTCAGCAGTTGTTAACATACTTAACAACTCAGGCAAGCTCACAAGCATCCCATGCATGTTGTAATTCATAATGAATTGACTAAAGGAAGGTGGAAGTGAGGTGAGGACTAAGTCATTACTTAGCTCGGCATCCATGATGAAGCCTAGATTTCCTAGCTTCTCAATGAGTCCGATCAACTTAAGAACATGACTGCTCTCAGACATGCTCTCAGACATCCTACAAGAGAACAATTCTCTAGAGGCCTCATACCTTTCATGCTTGCCTTTAATATCATACAACTCCTTGAGATGCGGGATAATAGAGGGAGCATCCATATGCTCATGTTGCTTTTGCAGTTCAGGCGACATGGATGCCAACATAATGCAGACTGCCATCACATTGTCATCAATGTGCTGTTTGTGGGCCTCGAAATCAAATTCCGCGAACCCATCTTCCCCTTCCCTAGGAGCCATGGGTAATGCAGCATCTAGAATGTAAGCTATGTTTTCGGCCCTAAGAACAATTCTCAAGTTCCGATACCAGTCCATAAAGTTTGAACCGGTCAGTTTGTTCGTATCGAGTATTGAGCACAGTGACAGTGGATTAGTCATACTAAAAACTGAAAAGATGTAAAGATAATTTAATTAATATATAGACATTTAGTAAAAACAAATTATTAAAGACTTTAAAAAATTTGCCCCTCCCACTATTTTATCTAAGTCAATGACCCTTACCATTTTACTTGGGGTTAATCTACTTTTAGATTTTACCTTAGTGAGATTAAGAGTGGGATTATTTATTTTAACCCCCGTCTGTGACCGCAAGATTAATTTAAATAATGGGTTGATCCTTATCAACAGTATCTCATACCCTCTCTTAACATTAGGTTGACAACTCCTTGTCACTTAGTGGTGCATCTCATGCAACCAACCTAGCACTATTACCCTAAGCATATAAGCTCGGCTGAGCCTGCAACTTATGCCTCAGTTAAGCATTAACCAGCACCCTAAGTGTCTCACACTTCTAACACTACTCTTGCTCAACGAAATAGTGGGTCCCAACTGAGTTGTGGGGAACCACTATTTAGAGGAGGTTTAAGTAATATTGGTGGTGGGAGGTAATCATGCGCTTAATAATTTATTCCTTTTAAGGGTTCCTTTTATTTAGGGTTTACTAAGTCTCATCAAACGCATATGTATGTTATCATGCTTGTTGTAACCTATGTCAAACATCTATCGGTTTACACTAGTCGCAATTGGATGTGCATAATAAGGCATACAAACGCGATTTGTCCAATTCATGCATACTAGATGTCTTAAGTCATAAAAGCATACATTCGCGAAACACTATCTCATGCATACTAGTCGTACAAAGCATACAAGCATATAAAACACTTTTATTTGAGACAGTCATGGTGCTCGCGCATTCGTCCATCTTGCTTCTCGAGCCACGACTGCTTGTCATCTAAATGCCACTAGCCTAATTCTCTAATTACAAATAATTAAAGAAACTCCAAAACATCTTTGGAGGGACAAATGAAAAATTACAAAATTCAAAATTCAAATTACACCTCTAATTTAAATAGAGCAAAATTACACCTTTAATTTAAAATTTTGAAATTCAAATTTCGGGCACCATGACCATCCACTTCCTTTTTGCACCTGAAAGGTTAGACAACTTTGCAAGCACAAGATATCAAATATCATAAAACATGTTCATTCACACGTCTTAACATTTTAACAATTAAAATATAATTACAAGAATCATGATTCAAATTTTCTTAATTTTCTCTTAATGGCCGAATTATATAACAACCTTTATAATTCAAATTTTGTTAACTCTTTCTTAAAGAACACAAAATTAAACCACGCATGTAGCCATAAACCCTTTAATGGCCGAATCATATATGCATGTATATGATAAATTTTGTCACAAAAATTCATGCTATGCTCATGAAACAATTCATGGAGAAAAAATAAGAAAATAATCAAGGTACTCTAAGTACCCTTCATGGTCGAATCATCCCTTTCAAAAAGGTGTTTCCTTTTAAAACTTTCATAAAGAAGAAGAAACAAAACCATGACTACATATAGATATATGAACATAGCAATCACATTAACATGTTCATAAAAAACAAAAACTTTAACAATTTAAAGCATTGTAATTCAAAATCCATATGCAAAAATTCAAGCTTTAACCCTTTAAAGATTTTTCACCGTGAAAAGCAATTTTCACAAACAAGGTACCATCACCCGCCGATGGTAAAGCAACCGGGCTCTGATACCACTTGAAAGTTAAATTGACCTTGAAGGCCGAAGCATGTGAGAGGAAAAAACAAAATTTTTCCATGCGGAATCACACATGCAATCAAGACTCATGCTGTAAGATAACATGATGTTACCTTTGTTTGTGATTCAAACACCAAGGAGATCAGTGTAAGGTTTGAAGGGTTCAAACCCTCTAACATCGATCCACAATACCCACGTCAAGATGCAAGAACTCTTCTTGAAAAGCCACCAATTGATCACCACAAAAGCTTGCTAGGCGTCCAATGTGTGAAGGAGGAGGCTAGGTTAAGGTGTTTAGAAGAGTGAAATTTTCAGCTTAAAACTCCACAAAAGTGGCACATGGATTTGATGATATATGGCTAGGTTATTTTTCAAAACCTCTTAAGTAAAACCTAACAAAAGGATGACCAAAGGAGATGAGAGAACTATCAAAATTGGATCAGATTTTTACAATAGAGAGGAAAAATGGAGTTGTTGCAAAATCAAATCTTGCCAACAACCTCCTATCATATCCTCATGATATCAAGTCAATATCTTAACAAAAATCTGACTTAACAAACATCATATGGCAAGCCATATGGTGCGCCCAATTCAGCCCCAAAAATAGTCCAGATACGTTGTGTAGTTGCATTCAAATTTGAACCAACTAGCTCACTGATTCTCTCAACAAACCAAATCTGATTTGGAGCTTATTTGGTTAAACACTCACAACAACCAAAGTGGCGCCCCAAATTCATCCTTGGATGTGATCAAAGATCCCCTCTTGATACTAGGGATTTGTTCCAACAAGATCTTATCTTATCCTTTTGTTATGAAATAACTTTTCATAGCCAATTCAAATTCGAATTCAAACATTTAAATTCAAATGTTCAAACATTTAAATTCTAAATTTAAATTCTAAATTCAAATTTCAAATTTCAAAATTTCAAATTCAAATTTCAAATTTCAAATTTCAAATTCAAAATTCGAATTTCAAAATTCAAATTCAAATTTCAAATTTCAAATTCAAAATTCAAAATTCAAAATTTAAATATTTGATAATTAATTTAACTAATTAAATTAATTAGTAATGTCTTGGACCATCTAAGCCCATTACATGATCCATGCGCCCTTTTTCCTTTTAAGTGGGCTTTCAAACTTCTTTTTGGGCTAACAACCATTATTAGGTCCAATACCTTTAATGCTATATCATCATGACAATAAGGTGTTAGTGTGTGACCCATTAGGCCCAACATAGCCACTGACATAAATGGGCTTGGGCCCAACAAGCCCACAACCCATCTAATGACAACACAGAGCATTAGCAATGCTTTGTTTCCCCAGAGCTAGTTAGGTTAATGACATAATCCTCCTATTATACATATTTGGTTACCGTATGTATTTCCTTTCATCTCGGTTACCTTCCCATTAAACCTAGGGCAAGGAAATGTATCAACCCTTGCAGTTTAGAGTAAGCTTTATTCGAAATTGGGAATATTCAATTTACTGACTCTAAAGGCAGATCATCTCATGATCTTTTTTACTATGCATAGATTCCCGAGTCCTGTAAATATCATCCCGATTTCTCTGGTTTACAGATAACCCAATCCCTTGCAGAGATTTGACGAGTTCCTTCAACTTATCACCCTAGGCCTGGGCTCTTTCAGGACATGCCCAAAGGTATACCTATGAGTCTCCATGTTTCAAGCAGACGAGGTATACAATCAAAACATGCCTTCTAGAACATAGTCTAGGTGACAACTTATGGTCTAAGGAAAGACATACCCAAATATTAAGAGACTGCTCTAATGATACTTTTGTAAGATTTCCTCATAGAGTCTCTTTGTGGGTCTGTTCAGTGCGAGCTATACCCTTATAGGTCCACCCACGACTTTAGCTAAGACATCTCCTATCTGTAGCTCATGAGGTCTTTACCTTGCATCCGAATACAAGTAGATAAGTCGTGCTAGTCTTACCCGAGATCACTGATCCCCATTCTCAGTGTCTCTAGACTAGGAACATAAAATTAGGAATAAACATTCAGTATCCTTGAATCCTCATGATCGTGATCTCATCACAAATACTCAAGAGATACCTATTTTATTCTAAGGGGTTCATCCAGTTACTCATATAAAATATTAACTATAATATTGAGACAAAATATGAAACAGGATAAAAAATGCTTTTTATTTATTTGCGACAATATAAAAGGTCCACATATGTCCTAATCTAATCAAAAGATTGTCTCTAGGACATCCATGTACTAACACTTATTGGGCCTGAAAGGGCCAGCCAGAACAGATTTCCCCCAGTATGGTATCCTGCGAAGTTAGGATGCCAAGGAATATGAGAACTTAAGATGGTCATCCATAGTGTGTAGCATTTAAAGTAGGATACAATCCTCTGATCGATCGGTAATGAGCCTTTATGTTGGTCTTCATTTTTGTTTAAGTGCTCTAAGTTGAAGTCTTTAATTTTTGACGTCACGGCATTGAAGTTTTGATCGGTCGGCAAATAGGGGATTTCTCACGTCACTTGAGTAAAGTTTGTTTCTCTTTCTTGAAAAGATGGATTACCTTTGGAGAAGTGCCATCATTGGAGCCATCTCTATGGTAAGGTTTAGAAGCCATTCCTCACTATTTGTGAAAAGTGAAAGTGTCGGTCAGCCAACCCTTAGCTCTCCTTGCTGGTTTTGTTGAAGACCCTTCAACTGTGGAGTTCAGTAGCCAGTCATTAGCCAAAGTTCAACCTCGGCCTTCATGGCCCCTTGCTGATCGATCACCATGCCAAGATAATTGTGTGTCGATAGGAATCCCATCATTATGTTGATGTGTGCGTGAGCAATGTCAATGTGTTTCTCATGTAATAGTGAAGCTTGCAAAAATGTTGCTCTGTTCGGGCCCTGCTTCATGGGGTTCCATCACAGTGAAGTATATGATCGATCGGGCCCAATGATGAAAGTCTAGCTCGACTCATGTATTCCCTACCATGTATTCTCTATCACGTGCTCTAAACAAGCCATAAGTATACACTAACAGACTTAGCTATAGGTAATAATGCCTGTCGCATATGGCAAGTTAGGTTGAGACTCTCAAATCACCAATTTATTTAAGCTCACGCAACATAAATATGGGAAACAGCGGGTTAATTTATCATGAGACGGGTTTACCCATTGGTTTTTTATGGACCATTTTATTCTTTTTTATCTTCATTTGAAACCCTTTTCTTCTTTAGTCAACACATTTTCAAAGGGGAGGGTTGGAGGCTAAGTAAGGCCAGTTTTCTGCTTTGCCACCTCTAGTAATATTTGTGAAGAGATGAAGTTATATATATATTAAATTAATTTCAAAATTAAAAAAAAATATAATTTTATGAAATGAATGAAATTATATATTTTTTGAGATATGCGTGGAAATTATTATATTTTCTAACTCTGATTTTTTCTAGGAACAAAACAAAAGATATTTTTTATTTTTTTTTCTCAAATTACTCGGAATAGAAAAGTAAATTAAATTTATTTTTATTTTTGGTGAAAAAAGTAAATTAATTTTATCAATACAGTTTTTAACCATTTCGTTCCCCACATTAAACTAGAGCAAAAATGTTGTTAGGAATATTATCTATCATGTACGTTCTAAAAGGCAGATTTACTAAATAAAATATGTACCAAAACTGAAATTGAAGGAGAGCCACACCCATCCTAAATTCGACCAAGCAAGCACTCCCTCTGTCCCGCCCTGTAAGTATATATTGTAAAACCATACTCTTGACCACTCAAATGACTTCCATGGCCTACCTTATCCTTAATCTTATCAATAGAATCTTTAGCCTAAAGTACTTTGGTTTTATGCGCTATTTGAAGTGGACTCTTTTGACCTATCCAATAGTACTGGGCTTGAAAGTGAAATTGTGCCATCCGAATAAACCCGCATGTTCAATGTTTCATTTTAACTTTAACATATGCATCTAGGCCGGCCTGTTTGGATATCTTGTTTGGAATTATTATTAAGTGTTGGCATTTGCAAGAGCAGAGAGTACCAAACACAATGGAGAGCAAGAAGAATAGGATTCTTATATTTGGGGGAACTGGTTACATAGGCAAATATATGGTGAAGGCTAGCATCTCTTTAGGTTATCCAACTTTGGTCTACACTCGCCCCCTTAATTCCCAAACTCCTCCCTCTAAAACACAAATTTGTGAGGAATTCAACTCCATGGGAGTCACGCTTATCCAGGCTAGTCTTCTTGCTTTCTCTCCCTCTTGTTAGACCTTCATTTGTAAGCTTTTGCTATTCAATTGAATTGGTTACCTATCATAATATTAGAGGCAAGGTACAATGAGGCCACGAGTTTGTTTCTTATCGTTTCCACTTTTTTGGTGAAATCAAGTCAGCATAATGTATAACAAAAAAATGGATTTAGTAAATGGATTTCTGTAATATTTATATCTCAGACCCAAATGACTCTTGCAGGGGTGTATTATAGAGATATAATATAAAATTATTTATTAGTTCTTCACTTGCAAGCTTAAGCGTTTGGATTGAAATTGATTCTTTACACCTCTCTCCACGAAAAATAGATAATGTAATTAAAGTAGTGGGAGTAAAATATTCAAAAGAGGGTGAGTTTTAAGCCGTAATAAAATTATTCCTTTGCAACAAAAATTTACAAGTTTGAATGGAGAACAATTTTTTTACAAATATATAAGAATAAAGTAGCATCTAAAAATTCTCCCTCACTCTTACTTTTATTAGTCGGGTTATATGGAATGTGATTTTTATTTTATTTTTTAAGTAAAGTATTCATTTTTCTAATGAGGCTTAATAGCAACTGCAGGGAGAACTTGAGCATGACCAGATTGTAAAAGCGATTAAACAAGTAGACATTGTGATATGTACGCTGCCATACCCCCAAGTGTTGGAGCAACTCAAAATTATTGATGCTATCAATGTTGCTGGCAATATAAAGGTGATAACTACATTTCCATCAATCAAAATTTTTTCCAGTGTAATAATTATTTCGCGTTGCCCCCTAAATAAAGAAATAAAATAATCGCTATTTAAATTGTTATGTTTATTTTATTATCCCGTATTTATTTTTTCTCTAACTTGAGGCACTTGATCAATAATTATAATCTATGAAGCGGACGCGTTTGAATGATTGTTTGTGTTTAGACATGTCATCAAATCTCAAACTTTAAAATCTATAAATCAAGACAAATTATAATTTTCACATAAATCTTGAGTTATATAATACATTATAAATCATTAGTTAGTAAAACAAGAAAAAGACCATTACACAAAATATCATGTTTTTAACCCAATGAGTGCCTGCCCTACTAGTTAAAAGTGATTGTTTGGAGGATGGGATCACTTTGGAGTAACGAGAGATATGACATCACATTTGGAAAATTAAGGGACCTAATCGGATTAGTTTGTTTCTCTGGAAAGTAGCTCATCATCGTTTACCAACTAGAAGCTGGTTAGCGAGATTGAGGTTAGCCTCAGTTATGTGCCCATTATGCAATTTGGAAGATGAAACTATCATTCACAAGGTCAAAGATTGCAGCAACATGAAGAAGGTATGGTTGGAACTGGTGTGTTCAGATCTGATTGCGCTGATTTTTTTAATCATGACCTTGATAGATGTTTGCTGGAAAATTTGAAAAAAGAGTCCTATGTGAGATTCAATGCTCCATGGGCCTTAATTTTTGCAGCAGCGGTGTGGATGGCTTGAACTTGGAGAAATTCAATTGTCCACGTTAATGAGAGAGATGAGCAAGCCTATAAAGCCCAAACAATTAAACTTAAGGTTTGGGAATTCTCTTATTGTTGGAAAATGAAACAAGGCTTCAAGACTACAAGGGCTCCAACATTCATTTCGGTTGGTTGGAATCTGCCAGATGTGGGTTGGATAAAAACCAACACGGATGGGGCATCTAGGAGACCATATGGTGGAGCTGCTTGTGGTGGAGTGCTTAGAGATGCCTCAGGTAATTGGCTTCATGGATTTGCATACCATATTGGTCAATGTTTAGCATTTACAGCTGAGCTTTGGGACATTCTTAAAGGGTTAGAACTAGCTTGGGAAGAGGTTGGAAAAAATATTATTTTAGAAAGTGATTCAAAATCGGTTATCACTTTGCTCTCCAAAGATGGAGGAGCAGCTCGAGAGTCGCGATTAGTGACTCGCATTCGAGCATGGATAGCAAAAGATTAGGAGGTTTATCTTACTTATACCTACAGAGAGAGCAATGGCTATGCAAATTGGTTATCTAATAATTTGTGTGTTTTCTCTACTCCCCCTCTGGTATCTGGTTACTGTATCTAGCAGACTTTTCTCATGTTTATTCTTTTCGCAAAGTTAATTTAATTTAGTTTCTGTGGAGCTGATTTTAGCCCTTCAGACTACCAAAAAAAAATTTGATTGTTTGAAACCCTAAGGTAGTGTTTGGTTGAGGTGTTTTGGTGAGTTTCCCATCAAAGTGATTCTGGCTTTGTGTAATGTCCACGTTTGGTTTAGAGATTTGATGAAATTTATCCATCAATGCTAATTGCCTATCTATCTAGTATTGCATGTCATTTGTGTGAAAAACACTGTTTCAGAAAGCTCTTTGGATGGTGGTATTTGTCTGAAATCCAGATAAGTTTTTCAAGTGATATAATACAGTGACCACATTACCCCTACGCAAAGTTTGCAGAAAAGGGTAGCTGGTCGAAGAAGAGACCCGTGATTTGGATCTACCGCGTCGGAGAATTAATACAATCACACAGCTCAGTCACTAAACACTAAACAACAGTAAACATAAACAGAACAAATTAAAAACAAAGGAAAAAAAAAACAGAAGTCTTAACAATTGTTCTTCTAATTTCATAGATGATGATAATATACCACGATTCCATTACAACACGCAGTAACCTTAAACTTAAAACCATCAGTGAGAGCAACCTCCCTTCAAGAAGAGAACCAAAACAAAAGAGGGGGAAAAAAGGGTGGGTTCATTTGAGGCCATTTCCAGGTGTTGAAATCGCTAGTCCAAGCCAAGAGAAGCAGTCTCCACCTACAAACTCACCTTTGCCGTTTTCAAACTGCCATGAATTTTCGGCACCAGGAGCAGCAACACCACCGCCAATGTTACTGCCATCTGGCATTCCGGGGAAATTCCAGCCTGATGAGCAGGTGCCGAAGTCACAACGGTGGAGGAGGAGATTGCAGAAACAGTACGAGAGCGTTTGGCTTTTTTGCGACTGCCACCACCGACGGGACAATTGGTTTTAATAGATGGTTATTTTTAAAGGATAATTTCGTAATTTCAATAACTTTTTCCATCAATATTTTATTTCCAACCAAACACACTTTCATAATTTTCATTCAATTTTCCTGGTAAAATTTTACCCAACCAAACAACTTTTTTAAAATTTTCCTATCCAACTCACTTTCCCTGCAGATTCCTAGCAATTACATTTCCCTAGTAAAAAAAAATTTAACCTCAACCAAACACCCCCTAAAGGGCGACATAGTTGGTAAGTGATGCGGAAGGAGCAGACTATTGGGATTGAAAAATTTCTAGTTCGATTGATTCATAGGCAAAATAATTTGGGGCTAGTGGCAAAAACCATTATATTCTATGCCACAAAGAGGATTAGACATATTCAAATGGGTGAAGACACGCTTGAAAAAAATTTGGTTGTTCAAACCCCAAAGTTGAAAGTTTGATCCTTGTCCTTCACCACACTCAAGTTGCTTTATGAAAGCAATGTATATATCTAAATTAAAAAAAAAAAATACATGTTTTTCCCAAGGACCCGAATTTTGTAACCTTATCACACAATTGTATTATGTATCTACCAAGTTATTTATAATTTTACATATTGGCATTGCAGAGATTCCTTCCATCAGATTTTGGAGCGGAAGAAGATAGAATAAAACCGCTTCCTCCGTTCCAAGCTGTCCTTGATAAGAAAAGGAAAATTAGAAGGGAAATTGAAGCAAATGGGATACCTTTCACTTTTGTCTCTGCAAATTGTTGCGGTGCATATTTTGTGAATTATTTGCTTCGTCCATTTGAGAAAGTGAAGGATATCGCTGTCTATGGCAACGGTGAAACTAAAGGTATATACTATATAATCCTTCGAGCTGCGCTTATGAATTCAAATTAATGAAAAATAAATAATCTTAGTGGATATTACTCTCTA
>NW_026898511.1:25000-54533 GCF_033153095.1 Gastrolobium bilobum
ACATTTATGGTGGATACAAATTATAAAAATATCAATATCCGATTATTCTTACTTTTAACCTTTTGTTTACAATTTGATGATAAAAAAAAATTATTTTCTCTCTTTGTTCTTTGTGAAGAAAGAAAAAATTAAACATTTTTTTAAAAATTTACTTTCATTTTAAAAAATAAACATAGTTTGCTCTAAGAGGCTTGCCTCATTGGTCGCTGTTAAGTTGTGTTAGGAAGGATTTTTTTAATTATTTCTATATTCAATTCAATAGCTATTAGCTATGAATGCAAAGAATTTAAAAGATGAAGCACTTTGGTTTCTTGCTGCAAAGGCCGCACATGAATGAGGTGGAGCACGGAAATTGGAATACCCTACTTTAAAGAATATTTCTAAAAATGAAAGATCCAAATCACCATCAATAGAATCATCTATTGAAAAAGAAACAAGAAAAAAAGGAGGTTTATAGCAGAGCAAGGAAAAAAGAGTTTGACGAGATAATACAAAATTAAAATACAATTAATAAAATATATGTTAAAAATGAAGTTGAACGAGTGGAATTAAAGAACTAAAGTTTCTCTGGGAGGAAGAATGTCTTCAGCTTGTTCCTTTTCTTCATTCAAAATCCACGAGAGAGAGACTCTTTGTGTAAGATCTTCTTTCTTTGAATCATATAAACTAAGATATGAAGCCTGCAAGAATGAAAATGAAGGCTGTTGTAAAAATAACATGCAGAAATTAAAAGATTTGAGAAAAAGAAAAAGAGACGCACAAAATTTTACTTGTTCAGAAACTTGTGTTACCAAGTTTACTACATCAAGGGTCAATTAGAAATTTAACTCCCTGGTACTTGCACTAGAACAGAATAAGAGTTTGAACATATACACAACCAATCAAGAAACAACTGAGTGCAAATCACCCAAATAAAGCCCCAAATAACAAAGTACAAATCAGAAACCCAAATCAACAAGTATCAAAGATACAACTGAAGATTCAATAGAGAAGAACAACCACAAACATATAAACCCAGTTGTGGTACCAGAATCTCCTCAAAGACCCAAAGCTTTCAGTTCACTTCTTGATGTCTTCAAGAAGCCACCACCGAGATCCTCTTGTTCGTGAGCCAGTACCAAGTTCCAATGTTGAACTGCATTTACAAAAGATTAAACATTTTTAAAAAAATTAACTTCCATTTTAAAAAATAAACATATTTTGATCTAAGATACTTGCCTCATTGGTCGCTGTTAAGTTGTGTTAGGAAGGAGTTTTTTTAATTATTTTTATATTCAATTCAATAGCTATTAGCTATGAATGCAAAGAATTTAAAAGATGAAGTGGAGCACAAAGGCGGCACAAAGGCTGCACATGAATGAGGTGGAGCACTGAAATTGGAATAGCCTACTTTAAAGAATATTTCTAAAAATGAAAGATGTAAATCACCATCAATAGAATCATCTATTGAAAAAGAAACAAGAAAAAAAGGTGATTTATAGCAAAGCAAGGAAAAAAGAGTTTGACGAGATAATACAAAATTAAAATACAATTAATAAAATATATGTTAAAAGAAAACGTGTCACGATGAAGTTGAATCAGTAGAATTAAAGAACTAAAGTTCCTCGGAGGAAGAATGTATTCAGCTTGTTCCTTTTCTTGATTCAAAATCCACGAGAAAGAAACTCTTTGTGTAAGATCTTCTTTCTTTGAATCATATAAACTAAGGTATGACGCCCTGCAAGACTGAAAATGAAGGCTAATATGAGGGCAAGCCTAAGATAAAACAATTATGATGTAAGATCTGTTGGGCTTCCTCCTTCAATGCTAAGCCCAAGCCCATTGAGAGGTTTCCTAAAAACCCTAACCCTAAATTCCACCTCCTCTATATATTCATTAGTTGTGGGTGGAGGCTAGGTTAGAATGAGAGAGAACAATTTGAGAGATAATTATTTGAGAGTTTGAGCAAAGCTTTATGCTTTGCATTTGAGAGATCTCTAGAGAGAGTTTTAGTGAAACATCTCTAGGGTAGTTTGATTATCACCATTATTGCAAAGGTTGACCACCACATTGGTGTATTTGATTCTTTGTAACCATTATTTTCATAGTGGACTTTTGATCTGGACTAGGTACTTTTGATCTGGACTAGGTCCCGTGGATTTTTACTTCATCATTGAAGAAGATTTTTTCACGTTAAATCTGGTTGTGTTCTTCTTCTTCTTCTTCTCTCTCTCTCTCTCTCTCTCTCTCTCTCTCCTGTTTTGTGATTTTTCGTTTTGATTTTCCGCTGCGCTGCCCGACCTGGTGAAGTTCAGGCCGAGGTATTGCCAAGATCCGAGATCAGGATCTTGCTGACTGACTTCCGCAAAAGGCTATGGAAGCCGAGTTTGAGGGAACCGAGTTTTCCCAACAGTGGTATCAGAGCTCGAGTTCGACAATTCTGAGGGAGACGAGATGGAGACCAATGGCATAACCAATGATGGAGACATGTTCAAGCTGACCGCAGACAATTTCACCTATTGGAGACCGATGATGGAAGATTATCTCTACTGTAAAGATTTACATGAGCCCATTATCCTTGATGGGAGACCGGCAGGCAAGACCGATAAGGAGTGGGAGATCCAGAGTCGTAAGGCGGTAGCTACAATAAGAAAATATATTGACAAGAGCCTCTTTAAGCACGTGTCCGAGTTTACGAACGCGTACGAGTTGTGGACGAAATTAGAGTCCTTGATTCAAAAGAAGACTCCCAGGAACAAAGCACACCTGGTTTGCCGACTTGTGAAGTTGGAATACAAGGATGGCATGAGTATGATTGAACACCTCAACACCTACAAAGGTATTGTATAACAACCCATATCAATAAGTATATGAAATTAAGGATTTAACTAAGTTTGATATGTTAATCATGAAATTATCGTGATATTAATTATGGAAATGTCATTTATGCCAAGCAAGTCAATTAGGATCTTATTAGTAATATTTGGATGTTAAGGTCAAAAGTCAAAATTATGAGACTGTTTAGGTACCATTTTGCAAATTAGTGAAACAAGGTCTAAACTAGATTCTGATAGTAAAATCAAATTCTTTAAAAAATTTCATGAATTTTAAGTGGTATAAAGGTATGTTAATTATGAGTAGAATAATTATGAAAAATAAGCTAAGGTTAGAGAAAATGAAAAACAGTAGAGTTATTTCATATAAAGGTTAAGTGGTGTGTTGTCTAAGTTTCTCAGTTGCCTTTCTTGTTTATCAAGTAATCTTAGCTTTCTTGTCAGTTAAGTAACCTTACTTGTTGGTCAAAGTACGTTACTTGTTCTACAAGTTACCTCAATAACTTAGCCATTAAGTTTCAATTACTTAGTCATTAAGTTTAGTTAACTTAGTCATTAAGTTATTCCGATAGCTTCCTCAGGAAGTCACGTTTCAGTTACTTAGTCGTTAAGTTTAGTTTACTTAGTCATTAAGTTATCAAGATAACTTCTTAAGGAAGTCATGTTTCAATTGCTTAGTCGTTAAGTTTGGGTTACTTAGTCACTAAGTTACTATGATAACTTCTTCAAGAAGTCACATAAGCTTACTTGTTAAACAAGTCATCTAGTAGCTTGTCCTACAAGTTATCTAGATAGCTTCTTCATCACACTACTTTTCAAGACTTAGTCTCTAAGTTTTGAGAAAACTTAGTCACTAAGTTAGCTTATTCTACAAGTTTAGTTACTTAGTCCTTAAGTTACGTAAGTAGCTTCTCCATGACACCACTTGAGTTGCTTAGCCGCTAAGTTAGTGTGACTTTTCTTCCAAGTTAAGTTAACTTACTCATTAAGATAACTTACTCACTAAGTTAACTTGCACACTAAGTAAAGTGACTTGTTCACCAAGTCGTGGAAACTTAGTCATTAAGTCATGGAAACTTGCTCGCTAAGTTATCTTCATCGTTAAGCTTTCTCTTTTACTCCTTGGATGTCATGGCCTTATGCCTATATATAGGCTATCATCCAAGAGCATTTTCTTCATGGTTTTAGGCGCACATGTTAAGAGAGAATAGAGTGAGATTTTCATCATGTTTTAGCTTTTTTCTCCAAAAATCCTATTTCATGAAACTTATAGTATAGGATCCTGTGATCATAGCCTTGGTCTTAGAACATCTATAGGAGTTCATATGAGTGAGATATGGCCACCTTTAGCCATGAGCTCCTTGATGCCTCCTTGAAAAAGGATGTTTTTGTTTTAGTCTGTTCGGTTCTAAGTTGATTTCTGGGTCCCGTTAACCTATCTAAGGTATAAACTCTCAATTTCTACGATTAGAATTGTTAAATTAAGCTTCTATCTATCAATTTATGGGTCTTTTATGAAAATGATTTTTAAGAATTCATATGGTCTTGTATGATGGTTTTTATGATGTTTTAGTGTTTGTATAGGTTTTTAATGGGTAAAAGCCTAAGTTGAACGGTTTAGAAATGAAAAAGGATGGTCTGAAATCATGTGAATATTTCGAATATATGATGTAATAATAAGTAAGTTAGAGATTTTTATAAGTTGAATTAAGATTATTTTAAGTTGTTTTAAGAGATAAGTTATGGTTAAGTTAAGTTAAAAGGTAAGAAATTTGTAAGTTTGTTTCTAAGTCTATGTTTCGGATATGTTAGAATTTTCAGTAGAAAGTCTATGTATTTTAATATGTGAAGTCTAAATGTTTAATATAGAGACTTGTTGGTTGCCATAAATGAATAAGTAAGATTATGTAAGTAAGGAAGATTTCGAACAATGCATGGAAAACGTAGATTTCTACGAATTTAAGAAAGTTTTGGATTGATAGTTAATGATGTCCATGTTTATGTATTTTAGTTTGGAATCAAGAGAAGTGAGTTAAGCGGATCAGTTTCAAGTATTAAGTATAAGGAAAGCTGCTTACAGTTAAGCTTTTGGTTTAAGGAGTTTTCTCCTTTCTTGTTGATCCACCATAATCCAGTGGGATGATGGTTAGGATATCTGTATGTTTGTATGTTTTATATGTCAGATACTTAGTATAGTTGCATTCATGTAGACTATATGATATGATAAGTATTGTTCTTGATCAATGAACAACTCCGTGGAGGGACTTCGGTTCTCGGAGAATAAGTGTGGACTGGTCAAAGTGAGAAATTATGCTTTGGGAGTTCATAGACTGGTCGAAGTGAGAAATTATGCTTTGGGAGTCTTCTGATAAGTTATAAGTTATGAGATGTTTATATGATGTTTTCTATGCTCTGTATCTATTTTTTCATGCAGTAAGTGAACTCATGGGTGGAGATTACTTCATAAACCCAGAGTCTTATTGAAATTAATTTCTCACCCGTCGTGGGCTGTGATTTAAATCATAGGTACATCAGTAGCAGGAGAGCATACTCAGGGCAAGAGGCCAATGCAGAGTGTCTAGAAGATAAAGTTGCAATAGTAGTTTTATGTATTGACATATGTTATTGAGACCTGATTAGATATGATGCATGTTATAGTTGACATCTATTTTGTTAGGCATATGTAGCCTATGAACAATTTGATATGTTTGTTGTTACTTTCAGTATGTATTTGGTATGAGTTTGATATTCAGTATAAAATATGATGTATATTCAGTTTCTTCAGTTATGTATTAGTTACGATTATTTATAAGTTATGGAAAATAATTAAGAAATCTGTACAGGTATGAGACTGTACAGATAATAATAAGAGATTCAATAATGAATTAAGCATGGCAGTACATATAAAAAGAAAAAGAAAAAGTTTACTCACCTAATTACACTAGGTAATGGTGAGATGCAAATAAAGTCTTCCGCTAAAGAAATTTTCATGCGCACAAAAGTACCATATGTAAGTTAACAATCTGATTAATGAAATTGGGGCGTTACATTATGGTATCAGAGCATGGTCTAGGAAATTCCTTATGTATTGCCATAAGTTAGATACTCTGTAGTGATTCTAGGTAGTTACTATGATTAAGCAGGTGTGACCACTTAGTGTGGGCCTGATCAACTCATTCCTTTGTGTAACATATGCAGAGTCATGGTACCTCTTAGGAGAACTCAGGGATCATCGAGTCGTCAGCCAGATCTTGTACCCACAGATTTGGTTGAAATGCAATAACAAATGGATGCTAATAGACAAGTTGATATGGATACCAATCGACAAGCTTATCAAGCGATGCTGGATTCCAATCGAATTAATAATGAGCATATGATGAGGATTTTGATGGAAGAACTTAGGGCTGGTATGAATGTAAATCAGCCGCCACATGCACCTATGCCACAGCCACAGCCACAACCACAGTCGCAGCCTCAACCACTCTCACCATGTCAAGTTATGTATGCAGAAGGAGGAGCTGGTGCTGGTGTCGTCCATTTGAATGTAGAAGCTCGTCATCATGATGAAAATGTTTGGATGCAGATAGATGATGATGAAAGAAGATTAATTGCATTTAAAAAACACAAGCCTCCGTGTTTTTGTGGAACTCGTGACCCTATCGTAGCAGCTAATTGGCTTCAAGCCATAGAAAAGATCTTTAGGGGGTGTTTGGTTCAAGTTTTTGGAGAGGATTACCGGTAATCCTTCTTTGGTAAATGTAATTACCACGTTTGGTAGAAGGAATAAATTACGATTCCCGGATATCCAAGGATTACCGGTAATTTGATTTATGAAGAAAAGTCACTATTCAGATTACCAAAAATAATATGGTAATTCGGAATACCAATCAGAATACCAAGTAAAGGGAAAGCACAACAATAAATTTTGAGACAAAAATACCCCAATACACATAAAAATCTAGACTCAATCTATCAATTACAAAAGTAAAAATAGTTTGGGGTTATTTTTGTAAAATAACCTCATATTCCAAGTCATATTTCGTTCTAAACCAAATATGGAATCAGTAATCTTTACCCAATATTCCCGGTAATATTTTGGCGAACCAAACACATCTTTCGTAAGATTCCAAGTAAACTCAATTTCTACTGAATTCCCATTAATCATGATTCCCGATCACCAAAAAATTTCTCTTGTACCAAACACACCCTTAGGGTTATGAGGTGTCAGGATGAGATGAAACTTCTGTACTCCGTTTATATGTTGGAGGGAGATGCTAACGAATGGTGGTTCAATACTACTCAACCTCTAGAATTGCAAGGTCATGTCATTACTTGGCATATGTTCGAGGGTCTATTCTTGGAGAAATATTTTCCTCAAGATGCTAGAGAAAGGAAACAAGGAGAGTTTGAACGACTTGTTAAAGGCCCTAAGTCTATCGATGATTACTTAGCTAAGTTTAATGAACTTGTTAAGTTTGCAAACTATAGAGGCGTTATGCCTTCATCTGAATTGCTAGCTGCCAAGTTTCAAAGGGGTTTAAATGAGAAGATTGCAGAATTGATGGCCTGTAACGGATCTAGAGATTTTGCTACCTTGGTTAATCAATGCAAGAAAGTTGTGGATGTCTGTAACCTGTCAAAGAAGTCTTCTGATGGTAAGGAGTCTGATTCGAAAGTTTCCACTAGCAGAAATCAATGTGGAAAAACAAGGGCAAAGGAAAGAATTTACAAGTCAAGCAATCTGGTGATGAATTCAAGAAACTTGGGAATCCCCAGAATGGAAATTTCAAATATTTTCCGAAGTGTTCCAAGTGCGGTAAGATGCATCCTAGTATCTGCAGGAGAGATCAAAACTTATGTTTTAAGTGTGGCCAGACAGGTCATTATATAAGGGATTGTCCAAAGCTCGGGGGACGTGCTACAGCTATGCAGGCTATACCTTTTCATGCTTCACCTTTACAAGTTATCCCAAATCAGACTATTCCAAATTCTGTGGATCAGATTCTAATTGTTCAGGCTCCTACTTTTACGGGACGTGTTTATACACTGGATCCACAGCAGTCTGAGAGAGCTCCGAATTTGGTTAAAGGTACGAATTTTATAGATGGCATTGATATGAGTGTCTTGTTTGCCACTGGAGCTACTCACTCGTTTGTTTCGAGTTTTGTTGCAATTGGTTTGAATATGCCTTTATATGATTTTAAACCTCCGATGGTGGTTAAGACTGCCACGGGAGAAAAAGTTTCTTCCTCTATGCTATGTAAGGATGTTGAGTTTGTTTATGATGTTAGTATATGGATGTCCTAGAGACAATCTTTTACTTAGATTAGGACATATGTGGACCTTTGTATTGTCGCAAATAAATAAAAGCACTATTTATCATGTTTCATATTTTGTCTCAATATTACTGTTAATATTTTATATGAGTAACTGGATAAACCCCTTGGAATAAAATAGGTATCTCTGGAGTATCTGTGATGAGATCACGATCATGAGGATTCAAGGATACTGGATATTTATTCCTAATTTTATGTTCCTAGTCTAGAGACACTGAGAATGGGGATCAGTGATCTCGGGTAAGACTAGCACGACTTATCTACTTGTATTCGGATGCAAGGTAAAGACTTCATGAGCTACAGATATGGAGATGTCTTAGCTAAAGTCGTGGGTGGATCTATAAGGGTATAGCTCGCACCGAACAGACCCACAAAAGAGACTCTAGAGGAAATCTCACAGAGAGTATCATTAGAGTAGTCTCTTTATATTTGGGTATGTCTTTCCTTAGACCAGAAGTTATTACCTAGACTGTGTTCTAGAAGGCATGCTTTGACTGTATACCTCGTCTGCCTGAAACATGGAGACTCATAGGTATACTATTGGGCTTGTCCTGAAAGAGCACAGGGCTAGGGTGATAAGCTGAAGGAATTCGTCAAATCTCTGTGAGAGATTAGGTTATCTGTAAACCGGAGAAATCGGGATGACATTTACAGGGACTCGGGAATCTATGCATAGTAAAAGAGATCATGAGATGATCTGCCTTTAGAGTCAGTAAATTGAAGATTCCCTATTTCGAATAAAGCTTACCCTAAACCACAAGGGTTGATACGCTTCCTTACCCTAGGTTTTATGGGAAGATAACCGAGACGAAAAGAAATACATACGGCAACCAAATATGTGTAATAGGATGATCAAGTCATTAATCTAACTAGCTCTGGGGCAACAAAGCATTGCTAGTGCTCTGTGTTGTCATTAAATGGGTTGTGGGCTTGTTGGGCCCGAGCCCATTTATGTCAGTGGCTATGCTGGACCTAATGGGTCACACTCTACCACCTTAATGTCATGATGATATAGCATTAAAGGTATTGGGCCTAATAATGGTTGTTAGCCCAAGATGAAGTTTGGAAGTCCACCTAAGAGGGAGAGGGCGCATGGTATTGTTAATGGGCTTGGATGGTCTAAGACATTACTAATTAATTTAATTTTTAAATTAATTATCAAATATTTAAATTTTGAAATTTGAATTTGAAATTTGAAATTTGAAATTTGAATTTGAATTTTGAAATTCGAATTTTGAATTTGAAATTTGAAATTTGAAATTTGAATTTTGAAATTTAAAATTTGAATTTGAATTTTGAATTTGAAATTGAAATTTGAATTTGAATTTAGAATTTAAATGTTTGAACGTTTGAATTTAAATGTTTGAATTCGAATTTGAATTGGCTATGAAAAGTTATTTCATAACAAAAGGATAAGATGAGATCTTATTGGAACAAATCCCTTGTATCAAGAGAAGATCTATGGAGATCTCCAAGGGCTGATTTGGGGCACCATTTTGGTGGGAGATGATTGTCATCTTGTCAAACCAACAAGCTCCAATCAGATTTGGTTGTTGAGAGAATCAGTGAGCTAGTTGGTTGAAACTTGAATGCAACAGCTCAAATGTATCTGGACCCTTTTTGGGCTGAATAGGGGCGCATGAATTGGTGGTCATATGATGACCATTGGTTCAGAATTTTGACTAGATAAAGACCTAGTCTTATAAGGATTCAAAGGGGAGGTTGTTGGGATTTTTGAATTGCAACAACTCCACCTTTGTCTCACTCACTTGTGCACCACTTTCATTATAAGTAAAGTAAAAATTCTGATTTAATACACTAATTCTCTCCCTCTCTTGTGCGCCTAGTTGGTGAGTTCCTCCTTAAGGTTTTTCAAAAGAACCTAACCAATTCTCCTATATACCATTCCCATTCTTGTGAAGTTTTCATGCTGGAGACTTCACTCTTCTAAACACATATACCTAGCCTCCTTCTTCACCTATTAAGCGCATAGCAAGCCTCTCTGTGGTGGTCAATTGGTGGCTTTCAAGAAAGCGTTCTTGCATCTTGACGTGGGTGGTGTGGATCAACGTTAGAGGGTTTGAACCCTTCAAACCTAACACTGATCGTCTTGGAGTTTTGAACTCACAAACAAAGGTAACATCACATGCCATAAAACATATTCTTGATTGCATGTGTAATTCCGCATGTGAAAAATTTTATTTTTCCCTCCCACATGCTACGGCCTTCAAGGCCATTTTACTTTCAAGTGGTATCAGAGCCCAGTCGCTTTACCATCGGCGGGTGATGGTACTTTGTTTGTAAAATTAGTTTTCTCACGGTCAAAAGGTCTTTTTGTTAAAGATTAATTCTTTGTATGTGGATTTTTTTATGAACATGTTTAATATGATTATGGTGTTCATATATCTACATGACCTCATGGTTTTGTTTGTTTTGATTCTTTGTGAAAGTTTTCAAAAGAAACATTTTTTTGAAAAGGGAATATGATTCTGCCATGATGTCAATATTCAAATGCATTATTTTCTCCATGATTTAATTTAATAAAAATTTTTTATATGATGATGTATGGTTCGGCCATATGAGTTATGGTTGAATAAATGGTTTAATTTTTGTGATCTTTGAGAAAGATTTGACAGAGATTTGAATTATGCATAAAGATGCAAAATTCGACCATTGAGAGAAAATTGGAAAATTTTTGAATTATGATTCTTATTTTGATATTTTAATTGTTAAATTATCAAAATATATGTGAGGAAATATTTATATAATATTTGATATTATGTGCTTGCAAGCTGTTTAAATTTTCAGGTGCAATTTGGAAGGAGATGGTCATGGTGCCCGAAATTCGAATTTCAAATTTTAAATTAATGTGTAATTTTTCTCTATTTTAATTAGAGTTGTGTAACACCCTCTCTTGTATGCATCCAAGAGAGTTGTTTGCTAAGCGGAATTAGAGTTTTTGACGTCATTACTTTGATACTGAAGAATCATTTTGAGGTTGCTAATTAAAACTTATAATTGAAATCGAGTCACTTACAAAAATCAGAGTGCACTTTCAAAAATTTCTTAACTTGCTGAAAATATTATTTTCCTAGCAGACGTTTCTGTCTTGAAAAATTCGTATAAAATCAAGTTTAACGACCCACAAAAATATTTTTTGTAATATAGAAAGAGCACGTCTGGGGCTTCGCGTGCATATAAAATAATAGTAAATCAGAGGTCGTTTGCCCCTCTTAACTTAACTCGTAGAGTGCTCGCAAAACTGTTTAAAAATCAGCACTTAATGAATGTTCAGAAAAAGGTAATTCGCAAAACGTTTTCAGAATTTTACTCAAAGCACTAACTGATCATAAAAGTCTTAAGACAACAGTAAAATCATAGTTCAACAGTTAATCCAAACTCCTCAAAATAATACAGTCATCCATCAAATAAAACAACAACAGCAGCAAGTCCAAACAGTAGAATTTAACAACAAATATCCAAATAATCCATGTCCTCATATGCTTTTGCGTCCTCCTGCCATTTTATAAAAATAGCAGCCCCAAAGGGGTGAGAAAAATCTCAGTAGTGTGATTGCAAAACCAATATTAAACTAGGCACAAAATTGTAAACAGTCACATCAACATTTCATTTTCCGTTAGCATATCATAGTGCGTATATAACGTCATCATTACGCTCATAGCACCTTCGTGCGCATACTAACATATCATTAGTGCGTATATAACGTCATCATTACGCTCATAGCACCGTCGTTCGCGTACATACACAGTGGATATTCCATAATGGCTCCCTCAAAGGTGAATTCCAACTGTGGCCTATGCGAACAGAAGCCAAGTGTCTCATACCCTGGTACCGAAGGGATGCCTATATGATGCGTGCTCAATCGTATACATATTTATATAAGTATCCTAGTCCATGAACAGCATGAAATTCGTGCATGTATGTCATGATATGCTTCACACACAAACAAGAAACAAATGAATTATGAGATGTATATGCATGACTAGATCATCATCATAATAGCATATCTTTCATGTACTTTCTGTACCAAGCTGCCACATAACAATTACTTCTCATTCATGATTTTCCATCTTGTCACATTCATAGGCAGCATATATATATAGCATATAACAGCACATTAATCCAAGGCACATGTGAGCAACAATTCACAATTCTATACACTAGCTAATAGTCACATTAGGTAATACCACCAAACACTTACCTTATGTCCATGCAATAATCAACAGCACCAAAGTTCAGCTCACTCAATAAGAGTTACGTGCACCTAAATACCTGCGTGACAAGTCAGAATTGATTTCACGTTATGCCTATAATTTATCAACAAATTTTCATGCTTCTAATTCTTATTCTGTAATTTGTTTCTATACATACAATTCGGTTTTTCATGATCCCTAGACTAAGTTGAATTTTCTGACTTAAGAGTTAATACCTCAATTCGATAACAGTGGAAAATCCATATTAGTCCTATAATTTCCAAGTCATTGCCATTCTTCCCATTAATTTATAACATATTACCATAATAAAATCCTAAGTCCCCAACATATACCAATTCGGTTTTAATAAGCCTTTTTATCCTAACACTTTCTGCTTTCACATTAAATTTACCAATGAGTAACAGTGAATAATTTCAACATATGCAGAATCGGGTTTTAGCATTAAAAGGGTGCTGGTGATAATTATTTACATACCCAACTCTCTTAGTCCTAAAGTTGCGCTAAAGGGGTATTTAAGCATTCTGGATATATAAATTCAACACCTTTTTATTAAACGATGTTAATTGTTAACAATTTTTATCAGTGCAAGATCAATAAAAGAAAAATTCTTTTTTTTTTCTCTTTCTTTTTTTGTTTTAAGTTAGTGCAAAATAATCTCAAAAATAGCGAATCATCAAGTTGCCGAAGTTCAAGTGATCCTTAAAATATACGGGTGTCTCGGAAATTGATGTGGTTATGCATGATCTGATAATGGCATAATAAAATAAAATGAATTTACACTAAAAGTGGACTAACATTAATACATCCAATTATCATTATTTAACAATATTTATCTAAATGTTGACAAAATAGCTTCCCATTTTGGCTTTCGATGAAGGAACAAGCAACCACTCTAAATGAAATTCAATTGACTCGAACTGCTAATAAAGGTACTAATGGTGTGTACTTATTTCAGGTATAGTGAGTCACATTGATGCAATTCATTCTGAAAGAATCAAAGCTACAGTCTTGCATAGCCATTGCAGCTATATATACGGGTGTCTTTGAAATTGATGCAACGGGAGAGTGCAGCTGCTAGGTTTTCCAAATCTTCCCTTGTATGAACTGCGCTCAGGGCTACACGCAGCCTAAATAATAGTGATGAAAAGAAAAATAACATGTAAATATGGAAACAACATACAACCAACCAAATAAATGTAAAATATAAAATCATTCATGGGTTTTCACGGAACAGTTTAAGCTTTTGAGAGTGTTTGTTCACGATATGGTATAAGAACTTTTATGAACAAATGGTTTAGAATTCAATTCTTGCATCTCCTATTCTTCTTCAAAAAAGTTAAATTTAATGAACATTTACATTATCCGCTGAATAAGTTAAGCCTTTAGGAGAGTTTGATTGATGACAATTTCTATTTAACTATCAGATTGTAATTCAAGCAAAAATATAGTATATAAACCTGCATGAGTTAGGAGGCACGGTTGGTGGTCTGATTGCAGTCACGTGGAAGCCAGATTGCAATAAATACCTGTTCCAAAAAAGACTAAAATTGCTTAGTGTTGAAGTGCCTAGTTGTGAAGCTGGGAGAGAAAGTGAGGGATGGAAATTTACCGGCTTGCTTGCAGTGCTTTGTCTTCACTGCCTACGATTAGGGATATAATGGGACTTGTAACAGGGATTCCTGTGAGCAAATGAAAGTCTTTCACCCGGTTCCAAATAGCCTTTCTGCGCCATGTCTCAAGTTTCGCCACTTTAACAGCAGCTGGAAAATTGCATCATGTTTTTGACAAATAAGTAATTCCCACAAGAGATGAGTAGCTAAACAGCCTTTTTGCAATTATCCAAGGGTAAGGCTGCGTACAAGGATTACCTCCACCCCACACTCACTAGTCGGGTTTAAAGGGGAGCGATTTTTTTTTTAAGTAATTCCCACAAGAGATGAGTAGCTAAACAGTAACAAAAAGAAATGATAATATTTTAATTTTTAATCTCTAGAAAAATATTCCAAGCTAGATGACAGTCACTTTCACCGTGCTTATACCAAACAGTTCTTCCTTTGCATAAGATTAAAATTACTAACTCTTGTGTAAATGACTCTAGTTTTCACAAATATGCATAACTGTATAGATTGCTTCATCTGAATTCAGGCGGTCCAAATTTGACATTTTCCCTATTAAATTTAAATGATTTACAGATGAGCAATAATGTAAATGCAACAGTCAGGAAAATAGCATTACTCCACTAAATTATAAGATGATTTTGGGAGTGAAAATGATACATAAGAAATCTATCACAGGACTACATTATATAAGGATATAACTTGATAAATATGAAGGACCAGAGTAAGCATAAAATACTTAGAAATACTTAGAAATAGGAGCTACTAACAAATGAATAAAGTGCAAATGAAAATTTCGTTTCCATTTTTTGGAAATCCTATCAATTCAAGTGCAACACTGGAGCTCACCATGAGCAGCAGCAGCAACTGGAACTGGGGTAGCAGTTGAAAATATAAATGAACGACCTCTTGACTGTATTAAGAGCTTCCACCTTTTGCTATAAGAATTCATAGAATAGCAAAAGTCATTGGCAAACTATTCATGAAACATAATTTGTGTTGCACCAATGTTGTGCAGAATCTTATAAAAAAAGCATGAAATCATTATCCCTTACTTTTTAACTTGAGAAGCAAGTGCACTCAAACAGTTACCTGCATGCTATAAATCCTCCATGACAACCTGCAGCTTTACTTAGTGTACCAATGCATATGTCCACATCCTTTTCACAGTTGAACTCCTCAGCAACACCACCACCATTTTGACCACAAACAAATGTTCCATGAGCCTGGATATACGCAGATTTTTATTTTGCTAGTTTAAAGTTGCACTAGACTTTGTAGCAATGAGAAGTCATATTTTTCTTGTATCACTAAAATATTCAGTCAGAAGACAATATATGGCAATCTGAGTGGGTAATTCCTTTCTAGGAACATATATATTATGCTATAACTGTTCTATGATTATTATCTCGAGCTCTTCTTCAGTATTAAAGTTAGTCCAAGGACCATGTACATAACAGTATATGATACTCTTCAGGAAGAAAAAGACATTTGGTAAAACATATTAAGAGGTCTTACATCATCAATGACTAACAAAAACCCATGCTTCTTGCGAAGTTCTGCAAGCTCAACCATTGGTGCGTAGTCTCCATCCATGCTAAACAAGCTGCAACAAATCAGATGAACCTTAATGCACATGTAAAATTATATGCAAAGAAGTATTAGGTAAATGTCAATGTTATAAGGAATATAGAGAAACAATAATAAAAAAAAAAAACCACTCCCAGTTAAACCCGACTAGCGAATGTGGGATGGAGGAAATCCTTATATGCAGCTTTACCCTTGCATAATTGCAAAGAGGCTGTTTCCTGAATTCGAACCCATGACTTTTCAGTCATGAAGAAACAGTTTTACCACTGCTCCGGTTCGTCCCCTTTAATAACAATTAATCACTTCAATATATCTTCAAGGTAGAAATATAGTGATATGCCTCCCTTTTTATTCTTGCAGTTAAAACAGTGATAAAATAGCTCAATCAAAATAATCAGTTATGAGTAACTAGTTTAAATAATGCATAATTTTGGAAAAGCTTTGACTTCTATTTAGGAAACATTTTTTGGCCTTTATGATTTTATCAAAGCATCCAGCAGAATTATTCACAATGGATTTACTCTGGGTGACAAAACTTTTAATATTTACTAAACAAGACATGCTTGCCATCCACTGTCTATTCTCTGGAAAGTAAGTAGATTTGAAGGGGAAGGTGGTACAATAGTTGTCAAATGTAGATTGCGGCCGGTCACGGCTGACTCCGAAAACACTATAGCGGTATAGCAGAATAAACTCTAGATATACCACACATATAAATGCTCAAAACTAAAGACATTCATAATGAAATATATAATCACTGTCATTCCAAACCAAAAAGGGATATCTAAATATTGTCAATTACAATATTCCAGATTCAAATTCTCAAAAGGAACTAATCAGAATCTATCCTGACCTCTGTGTTTGAGTGTGTGTGTGAGAGAGAGATATCAATAAAGCAATTAACTCATACTCACTTCCTGAATATAGAAATTTTACCCCGAAGAATTACCAAGGACCAGCCCCTAATGACTGTTTAAACACATTCTTTTGGAATTCTAATCAGATAAGATAAAAAGTCACCCTCCTAATCAAAGATGTTGTAAATATT
The DNA here is from genome assembly GCF_033153095.1 of Gastrolobium bilobum. Classification (NCBI taxonomy): domain Eukaryota; kingdom Viridiplantae; phylum Streptophyta; class Magnoliopsida; order Fabales; family Fabaceae; genus Gastrolobium; species Gastrolobium bilobum. The sequence goes on from NW_026898511.1 coordinate 41,639, forward strand.
AATATTATTTATTTATTTATTATTTGTTGTATTGGGCTTAGCCCATTAGGTCAAGTATTCTAGGTCTTGTATTCTCTATAAATAGAGAACCTTTGTACAAAGTATTTACACAATTCTATAATATATCAGAATACCTTTTTCAAGTTGGTATCAGAGCTCTCGATTCTGAGGGTTCTGCTTCCGCAAATCACCATCTTCAAAAACCAACCTTATTTGCCTCTCGCCGCCGGAAAAAATTTTCGAAGACCTTTTGGATCGTGAGGACCCCTGTTTCACTCCGTTTTCTTAGATCTATCATTCTACGGAGGTTTCTTTTTCATCAGACGACCGAAACAGCTCAAAAAAAAAAAAAAACGGTATTGTTCATCGCGCACTATTCACGCGGTACTGTTCATCGGGTACTGTTCACAAAAAAAAAAAAAAATTTCCTGCTTGTGTTTTTTGTCTCATCTCCATGGATCAGCTTAAACCCGCTATTGATAATATGTGTAAGCCATATGACCGTTCTTTGATCTTATCTGGTAAGAACACACGTTCTACATCTCTTCTTGCTTCTTGCACTGATTTTAAAACCTCATGGATTTTGGATTCTGGTGCAACTGATCATATGGCTTGTCGTACTGAGTTGTTTTGTTCTTATCATCCTACTGTTGGTAGTCATACTATATCCGTAGCTGATGGATCCCATAAATCAGTTATTGGTTCTGGTAACATTCAAATTCAACCTTCCTTGTTTCTTAAGAATGTCCTTTATGTTCCTCAGCTTTCTACTAATCTTATCTCCACTCAAAAGCTTACAACTGATTTGAATTGTTCTATCACATTTTTTCCTTCTCCTTGTGTTATTCAGGATCTTACCACGAAGAAGACAATTGGAGTTGCTAATGAACAGGATGGGTTGTATCATCTCCTTCCAGACCATGCTAGCAAAAATCAGTTATTAATGACACGTCATCCTTCTATTGCAGAGTCTATGATTTGGCTCCATCACAAGCGTCTGGGGCATCCACCATTTAGTCTTTTGAAGTCTATGTTCCCCTCTCTGTTTCTCAATAAGTCGGTTGAGACCTTTCATTGTGATGTTTGTGAATTTGCAAAACACCATCGAGTGTCATTTCCTTCTAGCACTATTAAAAGCGAGGAACTTTTTTCTCTTATCCATTCTGATGTTTGGGGCCCTTCTAAAGTGCACAGTGTTTCAGGTGCAAGGTGGTTTGTTTCTTTTATTGACGATTGTACTCGGGTAACATGGATATACTTGATGAAAGACAAGTCTAAAGTACCAGAGATATTTATTCGGTTTCATCACATGGTTGAGACTCAGTTTGGTAAAGGTATTAAAAAACTCAGATCTGATAATGGTACTGAGTACGTCAATCAACGCCTGTCACAATTCATTTCAAACAGAGGTATGATTCATGAGCTCACATGTGTTGATACCCCTCAACAAAACGGGGTTGCTGAAAGGAAAAATCGTCACCTTCTTGAAGTTGCTAGAGCACTACTTTTCCAGACATCTGTTCCTAGTTCTTATTGGGGAGAAGCAGTGTTAGCTTCAACTTTTTTGATCAACTGTTTACCTTCCCGGGTCCTTAACAATATCAGTCCTATTCATTCCATGACTTCCTTCTTTCCTTCTGTTCCCATATTGCAGAGCCTTCCACAAGAGTGTTTGGATGTGTTGCCTTTGTCCATGTTCATAAACAACATCGGAGTAAGTTGGATCCTAGGGCTCTTAAGTGTGTCTTCCTTGGTTATACCCCTTATAAAAAAGGGTACAAGTGTTATCATCCACCAAGTCGAAAATTTTTTGTTTCTATGGATGTCACCTTTCAAGAATCTGAATCTTATTTCCTGGGTCCTCATCGTCAGGGGGAGAACAGTTCTTCAGAAGACTCGTCCCCTTCCTTCTTTGAGCCTGGATCAGTCTTCTCTCTACCTAGTGTATCTGCTCCTGGTGTGTCAGAACCTTCAAATACTCCTGAGATACGGAAATTTTTGACACCTAAATTGGTATATCAGAAGAGGAAACAACTCATACTGTCTCACCAGCAACCTCAATCGTCTGAAACACTGGTAAGTCCTGAATCTCCTGTTTCTTCTGAGTCTCCTGTTTCTCCTGAATCTCATATTTCTGATCATGATGTTAATACTTCTGATGAGTTACCCATTAATGTTGATTCTGATGATTTGCCCATTGCTCTTAGAAAAGGAAAAAGATCTTGTCACAAGAAAACTTGTTCCTCCTGTCCCTCTTGTACTAAATACCCTATCTCCCACTTTGTTTCCTCTGCTAATCTTTCTGTGCAGCACAAAAGCTTTGTTTCAGCACTAGATTCTATTGCAATTCCAAAATCAGTACATGAAGCTTGAAAGATGGGAATTGGGCTCAAGTCATGCAAGAGGAGATGAATGCGTTGGAAAAAAATAAAACATGGGAGGTTATTGATAGACCCAACGGAAAGAAAGCAGTAGGGTGCAGATGGGTTTATGCCCTGTAATATAATTCTGATGGCACTCTTGAGAGATACAAGGCTCGATTAGTCGCCAAAGGTTACACTCAAACCTATGGCATTGATTATGAAGAAACCTTTGCTCCAGTTGCAAAGATGAATACGGTGAGAATCTTGTTATCCCTTGCTACCCATTATAATTGGGATATAAATCAATTTGATGTGAAAAATGCTTTCCTCAATGGTGAGTTAGAAGAAGAATCTACATGGAAATCCCGCCTAGTTTTGATTTTGTGAAGGGGGAAAATAAAGTTTGTAGATTAAAAAAGGCCTTGTATGGATTGAAGCAGTCACCTCGTGCTTGGTTTGGAAGGTTTACTAAGGTTATGATGACCTTAGGATACAGACAGAGTCAAGGAGATCACACTCTTTTCTTCAAACACTCCCAAAATGGGAAGCTTACTGTGCTCCTTGTATATGTTGATGATATTATTATCACAGGTGATGATTTTGTGGAGAGACAGATTCTGCAGACACGGCTTGCCTCTGAGTTTGAAGTCAAAGACCTTGGGAAACTGAGATATTTCCTAGGGATAGAAGTAGCTCATTCAAGCAAAGGAATTTTTCTCAGTCAGAGGAAATATGTTTTGGATCTTCTCAAAGAAGCAGGAAAGCTCGGGTGTAAACCCTCTAATACTCCTATTGAGCAGAATCACAAGATAGGCTTTGAAGAGGAGAGTCCTCCAGTTGATAAAGGACAATATCAACGGCTAGTTGGGAAATTGATATATCTGGCCCATACTAGACCAGACTTAGCTTATGCTGTTAGTGTTGTCAGTCAGTTTATGCATGATCTAAAGGAGAAACACATGCAGGCAGTGGAGAGAATTTTTCAGTATCTTAATGCTACTCCTGGTAAAGGACTGTTATTCTGGCGAGATGGCAATCTCTCTTTAGAAGTCTACACTGATGTTGATTATGCTGGAACTGTGACGGACCGTCGTTCTACCACTGGTTATTGTATGTTTCTTTGTGGTAATTTGGTGACATGGAGAAGTAAGAAACAAGATGTGGTTGTCAGATCAAGTGCAGAGGCTGAATTTCGAACCATGGCTCAAGGCATTTGTGAGTTACTATGGCTGAAAATTATACTTGATGATCTCAAAATAAAATGTGAGGGACCAATGAAGTTGCTATGTGATAATAAGTCAGCTATTTGTATAGCTCATAATCCGGTTCAACATGATCGGACTAAACATATTGAGGTCGACCGCCATTTCATCAAAGAGAAACTTGATAGCGGGTTGATTACCACACCCTACATTCCCACCGGGCGCCAATTAGCTGATGTATTGACAAAGGGACTTCCTTCAGATAGATTTCAAGAGCTTACTAGCAAGCTGGGAATGATAAATATCTATTCCCCAGCTTGAGGGGGAGTGTTGTAAATATTAATATTATTTATTTATTTATTATTTGTTGTATTGGGCTTAGCCCATTAGGTCAAGTATTCTAGGTCTTGTATTTTCTATAAATAGAGAACCTTTGTACAAAGTATTTACACAATTCTATAATATATCAGTTCTATACCAGCCCCTAATGACTTTTTAAACACATTCTTTTGGAATTCTAATCAGATAAGATAAAAAGGCACCCTCCTAATCAAAGATATTTTCAAGAAAATATATCTCCATTAATCATTATCAACTAACTGCTGTCAACAGCAAGCATAAAAAGCTACTTTGGAGAAAATTCAACAAGTGTATAAAGTAAACATAAACATATGATTTATTAATGGGTTCACTTTTTCTGCAGTTACTGCAGATAAGTTATCTGCAGTAAGTCCAATACAACATCGTTTTGGGGCGGAAATTATGGTGTTTTTGTAATTTTAATTTATTTCAAAGTTATAATAGTCTTTTTATTTATAATTTTTTAAGATTTCAATACCAAAACGACGGCGTTTTGGAAATAAATGCAGATAACTTATCTGCATTAACTGCAGAAATATTTTTCCATTTATTAATTCTAAAATAGTTATAAAATTTGTCATCCCCAAAGATTGTCCGGGAAAAAAGTAGGAGGAGAAATTTATGTATTGTAGCCCTCAACATGCAAAACTTGTTTAGGTTATGTGTGAGGAAATATATGCATATAACACAGTAGTTATTTTAAACCTTGAACAATTTTTCCAGAGTTCTATTATGCAAGTAACAGAATGACTAACCTGTCAGTCACCACAACTTTCCTCCTCATTCTGCAATTTGATCTGTTAAAATTATAGATGTCACGACAATGTCAACATATTGAGAGACTGGACCAGAAGTGGAAAAGAGTAGAATATGCAAATTTCAGGAAAAGGTGAAACGTACAAGAGCGTATTGAGGTGGGACATGTCACAATGTCTATAAATGTAGACCTTTACACTTTTTTGCCGCTCAGCAAGACGGATACCATCAATTATTGATGCATGGTTCAATACATCCGAAAAGACAGCAATCTTTTCATCCTCTGAAGGTATGCTATTCCCAGCTAAGAGAGAACCAATACTTCCTATTGCTGTCATCAAGGCCATATTGGCAGCAAACCCTGTGGGACAAAGAAGGCAATCCTATAGCATGGATTTTAAACCAAAATCGGGTCAGCATTTCATACAATCCAGACTTATAGTCACATATGGGTCCTTTCTTCAATTCATTATACAATAAGTGGGTCTCAAAAGGATGTAACCATAAGTTCCTTAGAATCAAAAGAAGGTGGACAGAGAAAATATATATGACTCCAGTGGGATTAATTTATACTTAGCAACTTATAAGTAGATTCAATCATGATAATTGATGCCATAATTATAAGTAATTAAAAATGGTAATAAAATAAAGAAAATTATAATTATCTCAACTTTGCAAAGACCGTATCAAGTATTAATTCCCTAAAAATAGATTAATCAACATTCAGGGACATCAACAAAGTAATAACAATCACCCTAACACAACCAGTGTGATCAAGCTTTACGAGAACTGTTTTCCTCATCAATAAAATATATCACTTTGAAGTTCGAACACCTCTTTTACCCATAGTCTTCACTAAAAATCACTAAGATCAAGTAATGCTCAAACTAGGACAAAAGACTAATCACAAGTATGCATCAAGTTGTCAACTGAGCATCATTTCACAGTATTTAATTATACCAAAGAATGGCAAATGATTCTAGATTCTCAAGTTTAATCATAACATTCAATTAAGTACTCTTCAGTCAGGCTACAAAGAAGAACTACTAACAAAAACAGAACATTTTAAGGAGTTCAGTCCTTACCTCTTTCTTCTTCAAATCTGCCAGGCTAGATTCTAGCAGCCTATGATAATTGGTATATCCACAAATAAGAGCAGAACCCCTTGGTCCCATTCCATGTTCTTGGGCTGCCTGATTTAGAACAATGACCATAATTGCAATGAGCATAAATAAACTAAGAAAACCAAAGAAACAAAGATGGATGGGAACTCAAAAATCATTCAAAATTCACAAGCACACCTTTGCAGCAGCTCTTCCAATAGTTGGATGGGAACTCAAGCCTAGATAATCATTTCCAGAAAACAAAATCAACTTTTTAAACTTCTCATGATATGCCCCTGGTTCATCATCATCAGCAACTGCACTATAAACAATCTCATCACCTAAACCCCAGCCCCCCAAAAAGCAAAAGGATGCATGGTTCACGTCAGTAATCAGAACAAAACGCAATATGTCCAATAAACTTGAAAAAACAAGGTAAACCCCATATATGAGAATGACAAGAATGATGAACTATGAATGAGAAAAAGAAAAAAAACCTTAACAACTTAACATAACAAGCACTCTCGCACATTCATTAGAACTGCAACATGTAATGTTCACCCATAAAAAAACACAAAGTTATAAAGGGTACCAGAACTTGGGGTGTCATGCATCCATCTATGAAACGTGGTTTCACCAATCTCCACTTCAACAGAAGACCGGTCCCATTGCTGCATTTCATCGAACACCTCGAATGCACCTTCGTTCACCCCAAGTTGCAGAGACTCTGATACATTCTCAATGGGCACTCGGTGTTTCTCCTTGCGGAGGAAAATGGGTCTCAGAGATCGAACGACCTTGAGTGAGTCAAGGGTTGCAAGTGCCTCTCCGACCCAGTTGTCCCACAATGCACTTGGTGTCTCCATTGGCGCACAGAATGGTGGTTTGGGTTTGTTCTTTGTTGAGTAACAGTTTGCATAGAGAAATGGAAAGGTGTTGAATTAGTAAGCGTAGTTTGGTTGGTTTGGGTTTTGGCTTGGGGCTGTTTCTCACGTCACATGCAACAACCCTTCTCTATGTCTTTATTCTACTAAGCAACTTTTGAACTTTCTTCCTCGTGACTCGTGGTCATTGTCAAACTCAAAAGGCTCCAAATTCCAATTTGGTTTGTGCCTTTTCGAGAACTTGAGAAGACTCCATTTTCTCTAATTTGTCTTTCATTGCATAAATCAATTTAGGACAACCTTAAATATCTACTTATTTGCAAATTTTAATGAGCTCGTTTGAATGATATTTTTTTCTCCAAAAGTTATTTTTTATAAAAAAAAAAAAAAATCACTTCTTAGAAAATGTTTATTTGGATGCTTGCTTTTAAAAAAAAGCATAAGTCATAAAAAAAAATCAATTTTTTTTGTTTTGGAAGCCAAAGCTTCTAAAAAAGGCAGAAGTTAAAAGTAATTTCTTTCAAAAATCAAATATTTTTTAAAAAAATTAAATAACTTTAACTTTTGTAAAAGTAGGAACATTAAATTTTAAAGAACATAAAAAAAATTAATAAGATTTAATAAAATTTATTTAGAGAGAATAAATATTGGATTTTACTTAATAAATAAAAATATTTTTATAATGAAATTTATATTTTAATGAGTGATTATTGGATTTCACTAAGTGATTACTAAAATTGAAAATGAAGATATATAATAGATGTTGGCCTCGTGCTTTTGGTTCAAGTTAGAATAATACTCAAAACACTTAATTAATATTAATTAAGCCCAAGGAAAATATAGTTTTTTTAAGAGTAAACACCTTTTTTGGTCCCTGACAATATCTACATAATCCTTTTTAGTCTCTGGTAATAAAAAAGGACCAAATTGGTCCCTAAAATTATGAAAAAAGGGGTCACGTTAGTCCTTCTGTCAACTCCTCTGTCACGGTCAAACTAACGGTGCCCATGTGGCACGTTAGTCTGCTGACGGGGACTGGACGGTTGGCACGTTGGAACTACAAACGACGACGTTTTCTTCAAAATGGGTTGCAATGTGTGTAATGGAGACGACGACGTCGTTTCCTCTTCTGATAATGAACCCTAATAATGAAAAAACCCCAAATTCCTTCAATCGAACCCTAAACCGGAAACTCCATCCCCTAAACATCAATACGCCCCCAAAATGTCTGCACTTTGATGATTGAAACTCGACAACAGTAAAACCCATCAACCGGATTTCTGGGCGTGGGAGAAGATGAGTGTTTCTTCTGGCATGGGAGTAAATCAATGGAGGGAAGAACAATGACAAGGACCGCCGGTTGGAGGTGCAAATGTGGGAGACAAAGTATTGTCTATACCTCCAAAACTGAGAGGAACCCAAACAGGGCTTTCCTTGGCTGTTCTAATTTCAAGGTATGAATTTGTAATCTGCCCCTTTATTGAGTTGGAACACTTGCTAACCGTGGTTTTTTTTTTGCAGGAGAAGAAGCCCTATTGTGATTTTTTTTAGATGGGTAGATGACATGTGTAATGAACCCATGGAGCTGGAAGAAGCAAGAATTCACACTGTGGAGTTGGATGTTGCTGAAATTAACTTCAAGTTTAAATATGTGGAGATGGTGATGAGAGAGCAAGATGTGAAGATTACTGAGCAAGGAATGAAGCTTCATCAGCAGGAAAGAAAACTGAATGATGTATACCTGAAGATGGTGGAGGAGTTAGATAGGATGGACAAAAAAATTAGGATAGTTGATAGGTCAGCTAGGGTCTTAGGTGCTTGTGTTGGTGTGATCATGATCTGTATGTTTGTTGTTAGTGTGGTAAAAGTGAAAACAAGTGACCCAAATGTATTTTTCCTTCAGTGAATTGTAATGAGTACTCCTTCTTTATGTTATACAAATTATGTGTTAGTGTCAATCTGTTTGTGTGTATTATTAGAAAAGCCTTGAAGGATAAAAGATTGCTACATTGTATCACAAACAGATATAGATTGCTACTGATATAGATGCATAACTCATGACATTGCTGATGCAGAAGTTGCATACTGTTATGCATATTTTGTTACTGATTGCAAAACACGAGGACCATTTAGGTCCCTGGCAATGTTACTCGAGGGTCGTTTTGGTCCCTGACAAAGTGCATGGGGCACTTATTGGTCCCTGATTCCAGAATTATAGGACATGAGTTCTTGATGTCCAAATCAACAAAATGCAGCACTCATTTTAACATCAGAAACATATTATGTCCCTGACTTATATGCTTTGCTATCAGAAATGCACTTAACATCAGAAATGCAGTATGTAAGGGTTCAAATTGGTCCCTCACAATGAGTTTCGGGGTCCTAATTGGTCCCTGCAACCAGAAAATTGGGCATGATCTATATTGCCAGTAACACAGCACAAACCTGCACCAGAATGCAAATATGGCAGCTAAATGACCAACAACAAGCTACATCTCTTAGAAAACATAAGAACCAGAAAATGCATTTATGACATGCATCAACCCTGCCACATAATAGCTGCAACATTCATCAACCTGTGAACCAAAATAAATTGCACTTAACATCCAAAAGTAAAGCCATATGGAATGACCAGTAACCAGAAAATATGGCCTTGCATAAACCTGCACAAACCAGTAACCAGAAAATATGGTAGCTACATGACCATGCCTCAGCTAATTGACCAACTCAGTTAAAAACATAAAATGGACATGAAATTATCACATTCATCAACCCTGCCACATAACATGCATATCCAGAATATAACCAGTTACACATAATTGTCTTCCTAGAACTAGAAACTAGTAGTGCATTACAAATAAAAGCCAACTAATAGGAATCATAAGTGAGACCTATAAGTACAATATGGCCATGCATAAAAAAAATTACATTATAACTGTATAAGGCCTCCAAAAACAAATGGCCAGAATTTACAAAAAAATCCCATTATATCCACTCCTTGTCAGTTGGCTCATGCACTACTCCCTTGTTCTTCTTCATCAGCAGCTCATTTTGTTGAGGATGGCCTTGGTGTCCTGAAACCAGGTGTTGTCATGAAGTGCAAAAATCTACTTCGTGTGCCACTGCTTGCTGCCTTCATTGTCTCTTCAGTCAACACTGCATTTGCTTCTTCTGGAATTGAAGGAGGAGGGCTGCCTCCTCTCAAGTTGCCTTAATGGGGCTGAGAACTACCAACTGCTGAAGGGCCTCCTTGACTTAATGGGATTTCATCTACTGAGTCAGAGCCAATCCTCACAGATTGTGGTCTTGCTTGGCTTTTATCTGTTTTGGAAGCTGGTGGCCCCTTACAACTCTTGGCATAGTGTCCAGTCTGACCACATTTAGTACACTTGGCTGCATATGTCCTTTTAACTTTCTTTGTCATGCTCCCTTGGTCTTCAGTTGGGTCCTTCTTCCTGTGTTTCTTGGGACGCCCAATTGGCCTTTTAAGTTTTGGTGGAAGAGGTTTGGGTTCATCTGATGCAGGCCAATACTTGTCTGAATTCACTGTGTTTAAGGTGTGCGCATATGTGGCATGCAATGCATCCACTGTAAGCCATTGATGGACACAGTTCTCGACTGGTTTGTTTTTGTGACAAATGGCTGCTATAGCATGCTCACAAGGCAGTCCAGTCAACTGCCATGCATTGTATGCACATGTATGTGTTGTTAAATTCACTCCAACTCTATCACCTCTCCCACTGACCTCATACATATCTTGCTGCAAATTTCCAGTCCAAGTTGGTGTCCATGAATTGCTAAGTACCTTTAACTGATCCAGTTTCTTTTGCTGAGCAGGAGCAATTTTACCCCGAACAGTTCCTAACACCCTCTAATGTGCAGCCATCCTCCTCATAATGTAGCATCTCAATTCCTCTAATAGAGTGATAATTGATTTTGACCTATGTCCAACAATTTTGGCATTCCATACCTCTGCCATGTTGTTTGTGATATTATCACATTTCGGCCAGTGGCTGAAATAAGCTTTCACCCAACTTGAGGGCTGAATGTTATCCAAGTACTTCCATGCAGCCTCATTCTTCCCTTTCAACCGTGCCATTGACTGCTGGAACTGTGGGACAGTGGTGCATCTTGAACACTCCCAGACCATGGCTCGAATTGCCTTGTCTTTCCACTGCTTTATGAAGTTCTTCCAAACATGCTGCACACAAAAACGATGATATGCACCAGGCATCACCTCTTGTAGTGCTGTTATCTGCCTCTACACACAGACACAAAAAAAAAACAAAAAAACCAATAAGCAATACAGTGAGATCAGATTCAGTGAAGGAAAAACAGAGTAAACAAATAAAATAAGCAAAACAAACCTTCTGTTGGTCAGAAATAAAATTCCACCCAAACACTGCGTGAGGGCCAATGTCTTCCTGTAAAAGGGTTAAAAACCACTTCCAGTTCTCTTTTGTTTCACTATCAACAACTGCATATGCGATGACATAGAAGCTTTTGTTGGCATCCTCCCCAACTACACTTAACAATGACCTCCATAATATCCTTTCAAGAAACATCCATCCAAACCAATTAAGGGCCTGCAGCCAGCTTTGAACCCTCTCTTGCATGCATCCAGACAAATGTACAACTTAGAAAATATGGGTGAAGAGTGCGGATCAGGTTGTGGGATCACTTGCATTTGACATGTAGACCCTAGATTGCTTCTCAATAGCTCACCTAAGTAGTCTCTCAATTTTGCATACTGTTCTTTTTCACCCCCTTCTATTTTGGCCTTGGCTTTATGAAGTTCCTTTGTCACTTTCTTCAAATGGACATGAACTTTGTACTCCTCTTTCATGTGGTCGTAGGCCTCAACCCTTGTCATGTTCGGCTGTGTCATTAGCCTTTTTTCTAATTTCTTTGCAACCCAATCCCTACTAGCCCTCTTGCTTCTAAAAAGTCTGCAGCAAGTGTGGATGTCATTAAAAGTTTTGACTTGGAAAGCTGCCATCTTGTTGTTCCACGCACAGTAAATCATCCGATCACATTCATCATTACTACACTTTGCTCGGGCTTTGACTTTGTCATTCTTCAGCCACTTGAATTGTCTTCCTAGATCAATACTATAGTCTTTGACAACATTTTTAAATTCTTGAAGACTCACAAACTCCATCCCCAGCTCTAAGTGTACATGACCAAACTCCTCATGCACATTAAACTTTGGATTGACAACATTTCCATCCTCCTCATCACCACTTGAAGGAGGCGTGTTCAACTCTTCAGAGTTATACCCATACCCACCCTCCTCGAAAGACATTGACTTCTCCTCCTCTTCCATTGTATCTTCCCCTGCCACATCTTCAACCTCCTTTTTTTCTTCTTGTTTTGCTTTTATTGTCCAGCAGCTTTACCCTTCCCCTTGCACTCTTCCTCACTCTCTGTTTCTGTATCATACATAGGCAGAGGAGGTTTATATGGCTCATCCTCCACACTATCATCTGAGTCAGTAGAAAACCCATCACCATCTCCACTATCATCATCATCACCATTTCCACTATCATCCTCAATACCACCTCCACTATCATCCTCATCCCCATCACTGCCTTCCACGGGTGCAGGTGCAATAATATCAGGGATGGAAATGCAATGATCAAAATATATTTCTATGAAGTTCTCATTACTTAATGCAGCCTTTACCATCTCCACAATATCAGAGTCCGTACTTAGAGGCCTTAAACCACTTTCTAAATCCATTGCGTTTGGCATGAGCCACAACATCTGATCACATTTCTCATACCCATAACCCTTGAACAGAGTATCAAGGTCACGCAGGTTGACAAAGTCAGCATCCATCTCAAGTAAGTCATCCACTTTTCCATTTGCATAAGTTAGGACCCCTTTATCATCTCTGATTAACACACCCCCATGATGATACCTTATCACTATATATTCATCCATTTGAAAAAAAAAAACATACACCATGACAGTTATTTCACAACTTCCACAAACCAATCATATTTTAACAACAATTCTAGCCATTTGCATATATAAATTAACACGGGAATGTTAACACACAGGGTTGTAAATTGCAACAAAAAAATTCACATTTACAATAAATTCACATTTACAATAAATTCACATTTACAATAAATTAATGCTAACAACAGGTCCACAAAGCAATTTAAAAATGCCAATAACCCTATACATCAGACTCAACACTCCGTGTAACCATACAAGCC